>NC_080026.1:114670886-114970886 GCF_030020395.1 Manis pentadactyla | reverse complement strand
GCTTGGGGCTTCAGTGGGAGACCATGTGGGCAGGCTCATTCTCTGGAGCTCAGTCTGACTCCAGCTCACATGCAAGGCTTCCTACAGGCTTCCATGCCAGCAGAGCCCAGCCTCCCGCTGTGAGTTAGCGCTGTCAGGCAGACTGTCCGTTTTCTAGAACACTCCGAGGCAGGCGAGAGCACCTCTGGAGTAGGATCCTTCTTCAGGCCCCGGTGAGCCTGACACCCCCTGTAAGTGAGCATGGCGTCTAGGAGGCATGGCCAGCTTGAACTCTGGCAGGAGAACCTAGTGCTGGTGCAGGTGCCCTCATTCTTGCTTCCTCCTTGGCCCTCACAAGGGCTACTGAGGTAACACCAAGAGAGGAACTCCCCATGGGCCAGTGATGCCACCAGTGGAGGGAGGGGCTTCCCAACCCCGCTGACCCAGGCTGGAGACGAGGCCAAGGCCCGCGGGCTGGGCCCCGAGGGCTGCCCTATGTGTTCCCAGTCAGCTGGCCCTCTTTTTCAGCTCTATGGGTCCTGGTCATCTATGTGGCTGGCAAGGTTCATCCAGAAAGGGGGGTTCTGTGTGGTGAGGGAGCCCCACTGGAGTGAACAGCTAGGGGCCTACAGATGGAGCCGGGTTTCCACAGTGGCTCTTGTTTCCAGGCATGTCCTGCTCTAGGATTAGGATCCTGAGGAAAACTCTGGGCTGCGGCTTCTCTCACCGCTCAGCTCTGCACTTTGTCTGATCCGGGCATCAGAGGCCAGACTGTGAGCTATATAACTCAGCACCCTGGGTACCAGGCTCTGTCCTTTGCCCCAGTCACCCTGTGTCTCTCAGCTTCTGCCTTTAGCACCTGCACCACCACTGGGTTCTCCTGAATTAGAGACATGAAAACATCCATTTGGGTATGATTCTTTTTACATCCCAGGTCAGCCTTTACTTGAATATCATAGAGGATCTACAGGAATGCAGACGGATCCATGTTAAGACCACACACCCTGATTTCCAATAACGCTTGGCCCTAGGCATCTGCAACCAAAGCACTAATAGGGACACATGTGGGGATTTCCAGCCTTCATTCATAGTCCACACAATAGGGGTCCCACTGTGGTTACTATTTTTTATACTATTTGTAGATAGTCTCTAATTCAGTGTCCAGAGTGTTCTGTCACCATCCTGGCCATTCGTGGGGATCCAAAGCAAGCTGTAAGGATTGGTCTCCAAACCCAGACAAAGCCTCACCAGCAGACTCCCATGGCATGAAAGTAATCCAGCTTCTAGCTTGGAATTCTGTTTCCCCTGCACCATAGGGCCTGGCTTCTCTGGGAGCCGAGGCTCCCAGCAAAGCCTGCCATTCTCCCAGGACAGGGCCTGCTGATGCCCCCGAGGTGTGGACGTGGGTCCTGGATCCTGGATGTGCTATTAGACAGCAGCTTTTTGGGGCACGCTGGCATGGTCTGAGGGGATATGTAGGGAATACTCGCTAATGAGTGCTGGTGCATTCTTGAGCAGCTCATAGAACGAGTCCACCATCTTGCAGTAGAGACTTCGCTGCAGGACGAATGGCCGGAAGAGGTTGAGAGGCTGTGCCCTGCGAATGGCCTCGGGCAGTCCCACGGTGTCGGGCACCTTTCGGTTGCCAATAAAGAAGTGATGGAGCTTCTTCTCGAGCAGGCTCTTCTCCAGGAAGCAGAGCAGCTCATGCAGACGCACATCCAGCTGCCCAGCCTTCCAGTCAGTGGCCTGCCGGGAGAGCAGGAGGTGCAACAGGGCTGTTTTCACGTGGTAGCTGCCAAGTCTGCTGGGGCCGGTCAGGCGGCTCTGCTTGGAGAGCAGAAAGGAGGTGATCTGCAAGCAGGTGAGGTGGCAGGGACCTTCAGGCAGCCTCTTTGACATCATCCTAAGGAAGTGTCGCTCGTAGACAGCAAAGGACAAGAGCCAGTCAATGCTGGATGCTGGGGTCCCCCCAGAGGACTCCCTGGGAAGGTGGGAGACAAAGTACAGGTCCGAGTCATCACAGTGGATCACAGGAATCATGTTGAAGGGCATGAACTTGCCTGAGCGGAACCTGATCTTGAGGGACCCTGGGGTGTCCAGCTGGTTAAAGGCCAGGTCGAACTCGTATTTGCGGGCAATGCGGTGCCAGGCTCTGGTGAGGGCTGTCTGGAACCACTTCATGACCTGCACCGAGTCTAGATATGGGGAATCTCGGGCACACAGTGGGTCTTCTGCCTCACAGCCAAGCTGCACCAAGTTGTTTTTGCCGTGGAGGAGACACAGCATGTCCTCCCCAAGTTTGGTCTTGCCACAGATGCAGCCCAGCATATCCTCAGCCCAGACCACCTTAATCTGGCCATAACCCTGGCGATCCAAGGGCACGGAGTGGTTGGAGCACCAGAGCCCTGGATAGAAGTAGTAGGGCTCTGGGGGTGTGAAGGGCACAAAGAGTTTGCACAGCAGCAGCCTGTCCACCTGCCAGTTCTCATACATGCTGTCCACGCCAATGAAATCCTCCACCTCCATGTCTGTGTCCCGGTTGCAGAGGCTTCTCAGAGCTTCCAGCAAGTCATCCACGAAGCCTTCCACAAACTCGCGGGTACGAGTCGCATCGGCTGTGGCTCCCCGTATGCAACGCTCACGAAAGTGGTCGAGCATGGCCTTGTTGGGAGGGTGAGGCCCCGGAGGGGTGCACCCTTCAGGCCAGGCAGCTCATTCTTGGTGCCGCCCAGGCACCGGGTGAGGGCCCGTCCTGGTGGTCCTGCCGCCACAACTCGATCACCAGGAAGAGGATCATGCAGAGGGTGCTCCACAGGTCCCAGGTGATGCGGTTCTCATTCTGCTGCCGGCCCTCCTCCGCCACCTGCTCCAGGGCCTCCTTCTCGGCCGCCAGCCGTGCCACCTCCTCCTCCAGGCGTAGCTGCTCCAGCTGCAGCTCCTCCTGGTACGCCTGCATCTTGCGGATGATCTCCTCCTCATTCTCGGGCACGGTGGTGTTCTCCCGAGGGAACAGCAGAGGGTGGTTGACGATGGCTGTCACCACCACCAGACACACCCGGAAGAGCTCCAGTGCCATGCTGGGGCTTTCCTAGGGGGAGAGAGAGAGACAGACAGTCACACCAAGCTCCCAACAATGCCAAGTCTTCCCTAGACCTGCACACCGACCTCCACCTCCCCGAGCAGGTGAGTGTCTTAGAGCTCTGCTCCCACCGAACCCACTATCTCTTCTCCTGCTTAAGTCTAGTCCTGGGAACAAGAGCCCGAAGTTCTGTGCCACCGATCCTGGCTGAACAGCCACTGTGGTGGATCTCTGTTCTGTATGCCCAGACATTCCTCTTTCTGGTAGCAGTACCCCATTTTGCCTGGGAATCAGCCTTTTTCTACTCCCAGTCCTTATGGCTTGGGTGGGGATAACCTTGCCCCACCTCCAGGGACGAACATATGACTGTGGTCTAGGGTTTCCAAGGGAACAGGGAACAGCTGGTGGTGGCTCTGTAGCTGCCTCAAAGTAGGGGTCTGCCTGAGAAAGATGCCTACGTAGAGGAAAGCAGACTCCCAACCCCTGGATCCAGCTATGTCTGAAGCCATCACCTCTGAACTCTTTAGTCATACAAATCAGTAAATTCTCCTTTTTGTTTAAGTCAGTTTGAGTTATTTTTCCGTCATTTGAAACCAAAAACAGTCCTGAATAAGCCATTCCCTTCTTCTCCTAGTGAATGCCTTGTGGTGAACACATTTTCCTCAAGGTCTAGTGGAGAAGAACAGGAGGGCTGGATTCCAAAGTCAGCCCAGTCATTGACTAGCTGTGTGACCTTGGGCATATTAACTCACCTCTCTGAGACCGTTTCCTTACTGCAGCAGAGGAAAGCCACAGTACCCACAGGGTCACCACACTAATGGATGGATATCCACACAAACTGCATAGACAGCACACTGAACGGGGGACAGCATGTATTCAATGAATAACAACTTTGTGGAAGCAGTTTTGTGAACTGATCTTCCCCCACTGTAAACCTGTCCTTCTGATCTGGAAGTCTGTATCCCAAATTCAGACACTGACCTCCTGGGTCTTCATCCAGGACAATTTTGGAGACAACCAGGGTGACCAAGTCATTGGTTTCCCTCTCATGTGTCATCTGAACTTTAAATCTGATTTAATTGTGGAAGGAGACACTCCATTCCTCCAGGATAAAAGGATTTTTAGGTCTCAGGTGACTTCTGGGGAAGGGCTAACCCCTTATAATCCTTGCTGTTCAGACTGCACACCTGCAATGTCTCCTGGGAATTTGCTGGAAATGCAGAATCTCAGCCCCACTCCAGGCCTACTGAACCAGAATCTGCATTTTAATATCATCTTTAATACATTAAAGTCTCAGAGGCACCATCCTGTAGTATAAGCCTGACATTACACCCTCTCCTCTCCCTGGCAGGTACTGTGGGAAACAACAATTGGCTTTTTCCACACTTGTTCTGTCCTGTCTGGGACCGCAGCTAAGAGAGCAAATGGCCACATGAGACCCTGGCTGGACAATAAAGTACACAGGAGAGTTCCTCCCACTGCCCCACTGACGCATGCCAACACATGCTGTTAGGAGCTACTGTGTTTTTACCGAGCCCCATTCCCTGACCTTGAATTTGCACCCTAATAACCACCTGTTCTGATTTTTACCCTCATGGCACCAAGGAGCAGGTATTTGCCACCAGGTAGGGACCTCTGTAGATTCTACCCGGCAACGCCAGGATGCAGACGACCTGAGTGCCACACTTGGATCGAGCCTACTGCCGAGAAGCGGGTCCACACTGTACACAGCTGCATGCGTCAGGAGGAGCCAAGAGGGCTGGGTGGGAGGGAGGTCCAGCAACAGCAGAATTCAGAAATATCCAGGCCTCAGAGGTGAACTCTGAGGCACTTTTGTGCTTCCACTTGAGGAGGAAACGGAGGACAGGAGAAAGTGGAGGAAGCCAGACTGGAAAGGGAGGGGGTGAGGAAAACGTGCAGGGGGCAGCCATCCAGCTTTTCTTCCCTGAGACAAGGAGCAGCTTGCTAGATAATTGCAGAAACAGGTCAGCCCTGGCTTCTACATTAGTGAAACATCAATGGAAAGTTTTGCCAGGGTGGTCCGCGGCAAACCGCCAAGGCCGGCTCATCAGCGTGGACCAGAACGTTAAGACACAGGTGTGGCACACTCATTCTAGAATACCAGTCAGCAGCCAGTCTGGAGATAACTTGTGGATTTTGAGACCTTTTGGAGCCCCCATGCCAAATGCAGCCACCTTCAGGCACAGCAGGTCCTGACAAGTCACATAATAGCTCTTGGGAACTCCCAGCCAGGAGGTCAGTTGCCATGTTAATTCCAGGTAGGATGACACCAACTGGGGTCAGTTGCCATTGCCAATCCCTATGCCTGGGGAGTCCCTCATCTCTCTGACAGCCTCCCTAGGGCCACCTGTGCTGGTGGATGAAGGGCTGTAAAGGCCTCCTTGTACTGGGGCAGGCAAGGCTCAGGACTTCAGACTCCAAACCAAATGCAGCAATCGACTGTGTGTGCAAGGGGCTAAGAGGACTCTGGAGGGGAGAGAAACTGGGTTGGAACCTAGCACGTGTACCTATGAGATATGTGACCTTGGAGAAACCACTCCACTACCCAGCACCTCAGTCTTTTCATCTGTAAAATGGGAATAAAACACCTGCTGTGGTAAAGCTTGAATGACGTAATGCATATAAAGTCGTTAGCACAATGCTTGCCCCTTGGGTATACTTTCTCATAAAAGGATAGCTGTCATGGGATGGGAATATGCAGATGAAGTTGCCTTCAGGGGTTGGTGACCGCCACACAGATAGCCCTATGAAGTACTCTGGAAAGATGCAGGAAGCTCCAGAAACACTGATAATAGTAGGGTTACAGACAAGACAATGGGGGCCTGAGGGAAACGAGGCCACATAGTGCAAGAGGCCTAGGCTGTGGGTGAGTCACTTAGCTTCCCTAGGGCTCCAGCGCTTTACCTGTGAGAGGGAGCTAACAGCAGGCCCTCCTTCACAGGAAGGCTGGCTTAGGGAGTAACCCCTGTCAGGTGCTGAGCTCAGAGCGCAGCCCCAGCAGGCACCCTACAAAACCAGCTCACTCACCAGAGCCTTATTCAGTGAATGTCACTGAGAGTTGTCTAACAGCAGCACACTTCTGTTTATCAAGCCTTCACGAGGATGTGCTGGGTATGTGACCCTGTAACCTCAGCAGTGGGTGTTATCCCAGTTTCACAGATGCTCAAAAGACTAAGTAATTTTCCAGTCACACAACCAGAAAAGGCACAGCTGGGCTGAGAGTCATTCTGTTGTGTCTGCTTCCACCTGCCAAGCCCAGGTTCTTTCCACTGTGCTGGTGCTGCAGGGCCCAGAGATGAGTGCAGCTGATTCTCAGGAGGAAAAACACCATAGCCCCTGTGGGGAGGCAACAGGCCATGAAAATGCAGAGGAAGAGTTTCTTTTCTGTTCTTTGGGGACCCCTCATCTATAGACCGTCCCTGTGCCCACCTGATGGGGAGATCTGGGTGTGCAAGCCCTTGGTTCTGTGTCTACCTCCTTCCAGACAGAATTCCCACCGCAAACCGGGAGCACTGTGAGCCTGTGTCCAGCCTCACAAAGTGTTCATCAACCCGCCTTCAGCTCTATCATCCACCTGCCCCCACCCAGGGCTGGCTCGGTGGCCTCCGCAGCAGGGGCACCCAGGACCCATTTCTCAGCAGCCCTGTAGGCCCCCTGGGACAGCAGTTCTCAAATGTTGTCCCCAACTCAACAGTACCAGCATCTTGGGAACTTGCTAGACATGCAAATTTTCACATGCAATCTCAGACCTGATCATCAGAAACTCCAGGACTGCGGCCCAACACCTGTGTGTTTAATGAGCCCACCAGGTGGTTCTAATGCACACTGAAGTCTGCGACCCACCCCTGCCCAAGCCAGGCAGGCTTCCAGGGAGGAGGAGGTGGGTTTCCCACAGTGTCGCTGCAGCCCAGATTCTGAAGCTTGCTGAAGGTTTGTCCCACACCCAGCCTGTCGGATGCCATTAGCTCTGCTCATTACAACAGCAAAAAGCAGCCCGGGCCCTGGCGTCATCTTCAGAATTAAAAGGAGCAGCTGATGTGTTTCCTTATGAAATGGAAAAAAGGAGGTGGGTCGGTGGCACTTGTAGTTCTGTCCCCATGGGGTTGCTGTGTCCCTTTCCCACTGCTTAGGTTCTGGGCCCTCTGAGAAAGAAGAGGCCAAGGGAGACCAAACTGTTGATAAGTTTCGGCTGAAGCCCGACTGTGCACCTGGCCTTGAGCTGGGGTTTCACAGTCCCAGCTAACACGGTATAGTTGTTTGGGGAAATAAAACCAGAAATTTAAAAAAGTCGGAGTTTAGAGCTGTACTAATCTAAGCCCCGTTTTTTACAGATGAGGAAGCAGACCTAAAGAGAAGACACGCTTGACTGGGAGAGTGGGTGGAAGCGATCCTGGAGGGCTGGACATGACCTGTGGACCCCCTCAGGGACTCCCACCCAGACGGAAGAGGAGTAGGGAAAGGTAAGCCATTTTCATTAGTAGTGGCGTTTACATTTACGAAGATAAGTTCTCTGTGTGTGTTTTGCCATTTAATTTTCAGAACATCAGTTCGGTATTTGCAATATCCCTCCCTGCTTTGTAAGGAGACTGATAAGGAAGTCCACTGGGTGGCTTCTCAAACTCCCTGTCTGCAGTGAGTGGGTTCTCCTCCCTCAGCTCTGCCAGGGGATGAGTGAGCCCTGCCAACTCTTCCTGCCTGGTCGCACCTCCCAGGCACCACTGCCCGGAGTGTCCACCAAAACCATTCAGGTCTGCTGTCCTCCAAGCTTTCTAGCCTTGGAGAAGCAGGACTATAAGAACGCAGAGTACGTGTCTGACCCTGAATCTTGGTGTTGGAGTTTGGGCCCCATGAACAGTCTGTCTGAAGCCCCGGTGCGGCCCTTCTCCCATGGTCTTGCCTATCTTGCCTAATCCCCGATTACACGCTTCTCGGTAGTGGAGACCGCAGCCTACCCTGGAGTCGGACCAGCTTTCCCGCCCATCGTCATTCAGGTCCGGCTCCAAGGCCCCTCCTCTGTGGAGCCCGCCCCTTGTCTGCACTCCTGCAGGCCAGGCCACCTTCCTACTCTTTACTGTGTCAGGTCACCCACCAGTCCCTGCCTTCGCAGTCCCGGTTCCAGGGAGCTACAGAGGCTGAACATCTTCCTGCCTCCTCCAGGGCACCAGACTTGGGGCTGGCATGCTGCAGGAGCCCATAAGTCAGCAGGAGTTGACTTAGCACCCACTTGGGAGGAGATGGCCAGCTGTGGGAGTGATGTCTCCAGAAACGCCTTCCTCTTCACCTAACTCAGGGCCAGGGACAGGCGGACTCAGCTCAGATGGTTCAGTAAGGGCAGCTCTGAACACATTACCACTCGACATGATTGGCTCCCGCCCTTCTGGGATGGAGAAGGGCCCTGCAGAGCCGGCCCACGCCCCAGCCAGGGCAAGGCCGTAGTGCTACCACTGGGCGTCTCTGGCTGAGGTCTCCTTATCTGCACCCCAAACAGGGACAGGGAAGGGTCAGGGGGACTATGGCAGGCCTCAGGTCTGGGTAGGAGAGGGAGGGGCAGGCAAAAAAGGAAGAGAGGAAAGAGGAAGGAAGAGGAACAACAACAAATTGAGGAAGTGGGTAGGAGGTGTGGTTCCGGGCCCCCAGCCCCTCCTCCTTTAGCATCTCTGCAGCCGCCCCTCCCCCTGCCCAGTCACCTTCCAAACCACACCCACTGGGAAGAACCTGTACTGGGCTCCGTCCCATACCTTCTTTCAAGTCACGTCTCCTGGGGGCAGGGGTTGTAACGCCAAATGCCAGGGAGGGGAGCACCCCTGCAGAAAACGGGCAAGGCTGCAGGTGCTGGAGGTCCAAATGGTAGGGATGGGGTCAGCTGCGTCACACATGCTTTATCAAAGGGGCAGAGCCACCACATCACATGTTCTGTGCACCAAGAATAGCATCATCTTTTTTTCTATGAGAAGCCAGAAATCTAGATTATCAAAATCCCCCAATTTTACAATGTCACTGCTATTGTAAAAATTCTTTACAAATCATGTGAGCCAAAATAAAATATGTCAGTGTGCCACGTACAGCCTGCAGACCTGGTCTACGGCGCCCTCCCCATGTCTGCTCTCCAGTCCCTGCGGCTCCCCACCCCTCCAAGCATTCCTCAAGGCTGCCCTTGACCCTGGACCCTCCTCACTTGTCCCCCTTAGTGATACCGCTACTTGCTATTCCCGTTGCATCCACCTCTGAAACACCCCCACTCTGGCCTGACCCTTCTCCCCAGACCCAGTCCTGACTGCTCCAGTGTCTCCCAGTTGGTCCCAGTAGCCGCCCTCAGAATGATCATTGCCAGTATTATGAGGCCTGTGTGCCAGGCCTGTGCTAGGGGCTACATGAAAGCCCTCCCTGTGGCCTCTCTGCGGACTAAGAGACCTTGTAGTCTAATGGGTATTACAGCACCAGGGAGTACTCGGTATTACCGTCTAAGGTCCCAGGAATTGGGGAACCAGACCCCACTGCCCCTCCCTAACCCTGGGGAGACCCCAGACTGACAGAGTAGAGACCTGGGCTCAGCAGACCCAGGGTGGGAGGAAGGCAGAGAGAGAGCGTGCAGAGAGGAGACCCCTGCCCCATGCCCGGCTGAGGTGGAGCCTGTGGGAAAGTGCACACTGTGAGAGGAGTGGCCTCCACACTAAGGTGAGGTCCTGCAGCTCTGCTGTCACATGGCCACACCTGCCAGATTCACAGAGCACATCCGGTCACACCCCTGAATGCATTAAATTTCCCCAGGCTCACTCTTGGAAGACGGAGTTTCCAAAATGTCACCAGAATGCCAACCCTGTCCTCTGGAGTGGGGTCATGCAGCTGGTCAGCCCAGATGCAGGAAGGACAGAGGCCAGGACTCTACCAGCAGGGGTGGGAGAGCCTACATCCTTCCTTTCCCAGCTCCTCCATCAGCAGCTCACGCATGTCCCTTGACAAGCAAGGGATGGAGAAGGCAGGGAAGCCATCAGTATCCCAGGAGGGACACAGCGTCCTTTTGTCCATGGTGCCTGACTTCCCCACTGCAGAGGCCCTGAGCTGCAGGGCCTAGAGGGAAATCAGTGTCTTGGGACAGAGAGACAGACATACTGAGGCCTGGTGTTGCAGAGGCTAAGGGACGACAAGAAGGCCTGAGCTCACAGAGACAAGGAAGGGCTCCCCTGAAAGCCCTGAGTCCTGGCCTACATCCCCTTTTCTCTTATTATTCTCCCTGGGCACCTCAAATCCAACCATCACTGCACGGTAAGTCCATGTGCTAATACCCAGGCCCTGTGAATGTGACCTTCTTTGGAAGGAAGCATCTTTACAGATGTAATTAAATTGAGGTCCTTGAGATGAGCTCAGCTGGCATTACCCAGTGGGCCCTTAATCCAGGTAAGTAACCTTATAGAGAGTCAGAAAAGGAAAAAATGGCAAAGAGGAGAAGGTGAGAGAAGCCGCAAGCAGAGGCTGGAGCGATACTACCACAGCCCGGGGATGGCTGGAGTCCTGGGAAGCTGGACAAGGAAAAGAAGTATTCTCCCGTAGAGCCTTAGGAGCGAGTATGGCCCTGTGGGTACGTTGAATTCAGGCTTCTGACCTCCAGAACTTTGCGGGGAGACATTTCCGTTGTGTTCTGGCAGCCCTGGCACACTAATGCAGTCTGAGAGTGAGATGCAACCTCCTGTCCTCACCCAGCTTCCCCACTGACTGTCCCATTTCTGCCCGGCATTGGCAGTCTCTGCAGCCTGGGGGTTCCATACTGACTGGGCTCCCCATCCTACTGGCAGTGGTATGGGCCTTTGGAATCAGCTCCTCTGAGCAGTCATAATTCCTGGCCACCGCAGGTAGCGTCCTCGGCCCTGGAGGTCTCCCTTCCGCATTTTAGTGGGTTTCTGTTCCCAAGGGACATAGGTCAGAGCCTTAAGCCTGATGTTCAAGGCCTGGCCCCAGCAAGCCACAGGGGACTCCTCAGTTCCCTTCCCACCTGCCTGGCCACTTCAGATTATCGAGCGTTCCCTGAACCCCTCATATACTCCCCCGCCATGTCACACCTCACATCTCTGAAGCCAACACCCTACACCCAGGGGTCCTCACAGGGAGCACAAGAGCCTTCCCGACCCTTCCCCAACCCCCAACTCCTGAGACAAATGCTTCTTTCTTGAAAGGGACAGAAGAACAAAGGGAGGGAGATGGCATGTTTACTAAGCCCCTCTGAGCGCAGCATCTGGGGCCTTGTGCAGATGTGTGTCCAGACACAGCAGGCACCCTACAAAGGCTTACCCACCTCCCCATCCTTAGCTGCCGCACATGCGCAGCAGCCCAAGGCATTGAGGCCGAGCAGAAGCTCGAGGTCCCACCAGTAGGCAGAGAGCCGAGGAGCCACACGCACTTCTCGAAGCCCTTCCAGACCCACCAGTCCCCGGGCACCCGTGCTGCCCCTTCATCATAGTAGGCTGCCTGGGTCTGCTCTCACCCCACTGCCTTCCTGGGCGGTGAGCTCCTCCAGGGCCAGGGCGGGCTTGTCTGTCAGGACATCCCCAAAGCGTCTGATGGAGACCAAAAGCAGGGCTGCCCAGTCATTGCAGTGAGGCCCCACGAACGATGTGTTTCCTGCAGCGAGTATGCACCAGGGGGCCTCTCGTGACCCTGAGAGATTCCCACCTTGGGTTTCTAGACATGAAATCATGGGAGCATGTTAACTATACAAATGCAGCCTAACCATTTCCCACAGCGAAGCAGCCCTCACATGCAGTCTGATGTTGGCTTGGCTTGAGCTAGTATTTCTCCTAATTTCCAGCATCCCCAAGCTCCATGTCACCCTCAGAGCACTGGCAAGGAGGGAACATTAACATCCATCTCAGTTCAGGGGTACCAGGACTCCCCAAACCTGTCCCCATTCTTGCCCCACCACTGTGTTCTCTGACCCCTGCCTCTACACAGAGTAGCGAATACCAAGAACAGCCACACTTTCACTGTGGGGAGGGGAGGGCGGGAGGAAAGCAGGCTCCAGACAACAGCAAAAAGGGGCTTCATGGGGAGAGACTGGAGGGGGTGGAGTAGGAACCAGGGAGTAAATACAAAGGGAAACAAAGTGGAGACAAAGCGCTCCCTTGGCCACCCGCTTCCCCTCTCACAGATGAGCAGGGGATGGAAGGAATTAAACAGACTGCTGGCACCACCTTCCTTGTGACCCTTAGATGGGAACAAGAGACCAGGTCAGAAAGTCAACCTGGCCTCTCAGGCACAGGGAGGACGGCCCCCAGCGCTTTTCCACAGCCACAGCAAAAGGCCAGTTTCCCCACCGGCCCTCCAAACCCCACTGCCCACCCCCTACGTCTTACTCACGTCCTGGCTTAGAGGGTTGCTAGTCCCCAAACAGTGCAATCCTAGGCTCTCTCCCACTGTGGTCCCCTGAGGCTTGGGCAGTACCTGACACAAAGCCTGGGCCACAGCTGGGCTGGGGAGAGGGGGAGAGGGGTGGGGAGGAAGGGAAGCCCTCTGGGCCTCACACACACACACTCACTCACATACTCATGTTCTATGCCTGCAAATATCTAAAAACCCTTTCATCTTAATAAAGGCGGACAGCAAGAGACACAAAGGCAAGAGGGAGGCCAACCCAGCTGTAAAAAACGTCAGGGTTTGTGGCTGGCTTCTCTGCTTGTGTTCTGGGCTGCTTGGGCCACACAACAGAGCCAGGCGTCAGCCTGCACTCCCACACTGGGGTCCCATTGGTCAGAGCAAACCAGTTCTCTTTCTCCTTGGAAAGCAGAGCACCTAGACACAAGGCCAGGAACAGTCAGCAAAATTACCCCCAGGATCATCCATGAATGCAGTCACACTTCCTGTGGCTGCACAAAATAACAACCTACAATCACAAGGTTTTCCAGCCACGGGGGTGGAGTGATTCCTGTGCTCTGCCGAGGCTGCACCCGGCACACAGGAGGTGTCCCTAAACTACAGGTACACATGAGTAAGGCTGTGCAGCAAGCAACCCTGCCTGCCACCAAGTTCCAAGTTGCAGGATATAAGTCCTGTTCCAAAACCACCCAGAAGGAAACAGCCCAAAGGTCTTCCACTCAGAAGAGCTTAACACTTTGCAGAGGCTTAGCATACAGCAGGGAAGGAATGGGCCAAACTCTGCAATCAGAAGGCCTGAGTCTGAATCCTGATTGTCCCACTTGTGACAACAGTACCTACTTGATGGCATGGTAGTTGCATGGCCGTGCTCTGCACAGGATGTGACCGGCATTGGTATTAGTGACAAGGGCAGGTCTCTTTGATTTGTTAAATCCTGTTTGGGAGCATCACAGGGACTCCTCTGGGAAGAAGAGGTGACCAACATCCCTGCCCAGGTCCAGAAGCCCAGGGCTATTGCTAAATTGCCTCCTCCACCTGCCCATTTCCTCCTAAAGGCTCCAGGGGCTGCCACAGAGGGAAGCAGGAAACATGGCACCTGGGACGCTCACAGCTCCCTCCCTCCCATCTGGCCGCATCCACACTGACACCTGCACAATTTCTGAGCACCTAGAAGGAGGAACCAGTGTTCATCTCTGATGCCTGGCATTAAAGATGCAGGCGCTCCAAGAATACTTGCTGAATGAATGAATGAATGGAGTCAGGACTGGGAAAAGAACCTCCCCTCATTGCTTTTACTCCCAGAAGCAGGAATTTGAAATGGAAATGGAATGGAATTCTTAGATTATGTAACTTCTAAGCATTTTTTTTTTTTTTTCCTGGGAGGCATGTGGAAGTCAGACAAAGTGCTTACAGTGGCTGAGTTCCTTGGGAAATGTGAGCAAAAAGTCCTCCCAGACACAGCCCTTAGCCACTTTCGGTCTGGAGGGCCTTCATCTATCTGCAGACTGACTTACTAGCAATGTTACCAACTAAATGACCTGGGAATGATCCCTGACAGAAGTTTAACTCACCAACCCCACCCCTCCACCACCGCCTCTCCTCTTGACACCTACCTTCTTGCTTGGGAGTCTTACACAATCTGAAGATAAATGGAGGATTACAGGGCAAACTAAGAGAAGCAGCAGAGAAGCAGTTGGTAGAGTGATGAGCAATTCTCTCTTTCTGGAGAAAACCAGACAAGTCGCATGGCCCCAGCACCCCATGGGAGGGTTTAGTAAATAGCAAACAATGCACCTCATTTATTGAGATTTAAGCATTGTGCAAAATGCTTTACATGTATCATCCTCAAAGTAAACCTCTGAAAGAGGCACTGTCCTCATTTTACACATAAGGAAACTGCGTCACAGAGGAGTTGAGGCCACTTACTCAACATCACAGAGCTAGGATTTGAACCCAGGACTGTCCAACTTTCAAGCCTTTGGTCTTGCCATAATGCTGCGCTCAGTGACCTGGTATCTGTGAAACATCAGACGTGTGTCTATGGACTTCCCCTGGTATTGCTTAGGGAAAGGCAGGTGACAATTTAGGAGAAATATGGGCATGAAGCAGGGAAATGAGGTTTGAACTTGAGGCTCCTTCTGCCCAGAGGTTCTGGGAGTATGACCAGGGATATCTGAGATGGCTTTTTTGCTGACAGGACGGGGCAGCCTTCTCTGCAGTGGATTAGAGAAAGGGAGTGAGGGGTCTTCTGATACTGGCTGGTGCATTTTGGGGTGAGGCATCAGGGAGGATATAGTATGGATGCCCTGGGAGCATTTTGGGGTGGCACATAGTGGTGGGGCCAAGGCATCCCCACTCTCTCCCTTTCCAGCACACACATGCAGTCCTGTCTCCTCAGTGACCCTGGAACAAATCTCAGCAAAGGACCTTTTCATGAACTTCAGGCAGGTCCCCTAACTGCTAGTAAGAAGCCTACTGAAGCAGGTTCCCAGGAGAACAGTTTGTTAGGAGCATGTGGTTTTGCACCAACAAGCAGGGCCAAAATGATGACACCTTCCCTTTTGTTTGAGGCAGGCTGGTAGGAGACTGTCTTATGTCTGGTGCAGGGAAATGACCTGGAAGAAAGCAGGAGCATCCCAGGAGAGCTTCAAAGCTGAGCCCTCCTCCCACTCTGTTACTGATCGGGAAGTGAGACATTTGAGAATTATGGGCTTTGTGTTTTTTCTAGAGACTTCCACCTGAGGGTCTCAAAGTAGTCTGAATATTATCAGATACTGGCTGTTACTAAACCCAGTAAACAGAAGGGAATCTGAGCTCCAACTCCTGATATCACAGACTGACTCCAGCAGGAGGGCACCTGGCGGGAGTGACGGCTGATCGTTGTCCGCTCACGTCTGACACTCAGACTGGGGGATTCTTGTCTTTGATAGGACACAGTTGACACCCTTGGTTGTCCCCTCTACCACCACTCCCCAGATCTCGAGTATATCTCAAACACCTCCGAATTACTGCATGAACTACCTGGGAGGAAGGGATCCTGCAGGTTTAATTTAACCCACCTAGATGTCTAGGAGCCTGCTAGAGCTGGTGTGAGACCGTGCTTCCATTTCCAGTTGGTGCCTACTCTTGGGGCAGTGGATTCCGGGCATTCCTTCTCTTGGTGTGCATTCAAAACTCCACGAGGCCACCAGATTGCTAGCACAGCACCTTGCACATCATAGGTGCACAATAAATACTTGCTTCATTACAGAATGAAGGCTCTCTTTGACCCCCTGAACCTCTCCACCCATCCAGTAAGGACATGAGTATCCTTTTCTCACTTTCCTTCGAGGGTGAGGTTGAAAAAGGGAAAGCCCCTTTTCTGATCTCCCCATCACGGCTCCAGACTGCTCTTCGCCTACTCCCGTCACAGTCAGGCTGTAGAAAGGAGGCTCAGAGCCATGGAAGCTGCCAGAGGCCCTGGAAGAAGCTGTGCTTTGTTCCAGGTCACAGCTCAGAGAACTAAACAAGACTGCAGCTGTCTGCACTGCACTGTACTGTATTCCCTGCGGCTGACCCCAAGGCCTGAAGACCCTCCATCTGCCCTCTTTCCCTTGCCACTCTCTGCCAGACACACCTGTGGTACTCCTCCTGTGCACCTTCCCTTCAATAGGCGTCTTACAGTTGGGGTGCTTCTTGTTCCTCCCTGTCTACCTTCAGGTGAAGGATTCTTCTGGTTCCTCCCTGTCTACCTTGAGGTGAAGGGTGGTTCTGGTTCCTCCCTGTCTACCTTGAGGTGAAGGGGTTGCCTTGGCAACAGTGATGTCCCTTGTGAGGTGCTTGCATTCCACTGATGTCACAGAGTAGGCCTCACAGATGGAGGGGCGATGCACATTCTACAGGAAATATTCACAGACCCCGAAACTGCTCATGAGGTTCTTACAGACCTCTTGGGCGCTCCAAAATGACCCTCCTTCCTCTTCTAGAAAACCTTCCCTCCTCTCTGTCCCCTCTGGCTGCCTGTGCAGGACATGCATCAAACCTGACTTTCCCTTTCCAAGAGTTGGCCAAAAAGTCAAGACAAGCAGCTTTGTCCTCCACTCTGAACAAACCAAGCGCAAGAGAACCGATAACTCCTTCCTTCTCACCATCTGGGGCAGTCTGGGTCCCCAGTGCCTTGCCCTTTCTCCAAGCTTTAGAGGAGGGAGCAGTGGCACTGATGGGGACGTTGGGGGCCCAATTCAGTAGAGAATATAGATCCTTCATTGACCACTGTTGTCTTGAGACGCTACTGCTACCTGGATTATGGGTCTGTGCCGGGCACGGTGCTCAGCGCTACCTATGCATGTCCTACAAAGGGTTATTCCCATTTTACCAATGAGGAAACTGAGGCTTGGAATAGAACATTTGCCCAAATACAGAGAACATCCAACTACTGAGCAGGGAGTCAGGACGCAGCCCAAGTCTGCCGTACTTCAAAGCCCATGCGAGTGACACCTCCTTGGTTTGGCGCTCCTGGAGACTGGCTTACTAGAGATGACCCATGAGGGGAGCCCTTAAAGCCCAAAGAGGCCATTTGGGCTGGCCAGCTGGCCTGAGGCAGCCAAAGCAAGCATGACCTTAGGATGGCTTCACTGCATTCGCATGCTGGGGCTGCAGTAAGTGGTCAGCCCCGGCCCTTCCACTTTCCCAAGCCTTTGCTCAGATAGGGACCACGTTTCCTTGCTCTGTGCTTGGCTTCCTGCTGACCCATCTGGGCCACCTAACCGTCTTCTTGATTTTCATGAGCATTAACCCCTGTGGCCTGGCCCACCAATCCTGAAACTGTATAGGAGTTACTCAACTTAGGCAAATGCAAGTGTGTGTAACTGGGAGATAATGCTTATAAAACACTAAACAAAATTAGTAAATAAAATAAAAATCACAAAATTATGAAAGAGGAAAAGGAGGAATGCTACCAAGTAAACCCTGCCCCTGAGGCACTGGCCAAAGGGATATACAGGCTAGACTGACTGGATTACTGGTCTACCTTGCCAGTATCTGTCCACTGGTTAGAGGACCACAGAAATGAACAAAGACCCCGCTATTGGACCTCATTCCCTGACTCCTCCTGCCCTGCTCCTGTGCCGCCTTTGCCAAGCATAAGCTGCCTTCTCATCTTTGGTTCCCATGTGGCTTGCCCAGGACGCAGGGAACATATCTCTTCTAGTCTGCATGATGTTCTAAAAGTCTTCTTGCAAATTAATAAATTAGCTTTGTTTTATACACCCACTTGTGTGAACTTGTTGAGGTGACTCAGTATCCCAAGTCCAAACTATCCTGAGAATACTGGAGGTAAAGTTTCTCTGAGTGGGCATTTTAATGAAGATATTTAGATTCAGCTAACTTCTGTTGAGCAGCCATTATGTGTTATATATCTTTTTTGGGACTTATATCCTGTCCTCTCCAGATTGTTATCAGCTTTAGCAGTTTATTCGAGTCAGGCTGTAGACTTTTTTACGTTGTTTATCCCTAGTAGCTGGTCACTGGGCAAGTAATTTCATTTTTCTAAGGTTGCTTTCTATTTTATAAACTAGTAATCATACTAGTTGTCTAACTGAGTAGTTTGGGAATCAAATAAGGTAATCCATGGAAATCAGTCAGTGTGAGTGAGACATATACTTTTCTTTCCTTCTTTACCTGTCAAATCCTACAAAATCCATTTATTTACAAGCAGTTCCTCTTTCACCTCAATCCTGAAAAAGTTGAAATTACCTTTCCACCTGCTAAATTTTAGGACCTCAGCTGATCAGGGTCAGAGCAAAGGCCAGCTTTCTCCTTTATCTCAAGTACTTGGAAATGCTATCCAAGCGGATCCTGAATTGCTAGGCCGTTGGCAATGTGACCTTAGAAACTGAAAGGGTTTTCTCTGCAATTTATGCTGGGGGTTGGAGAGAGCTTACAAATTTGTCTTTGCATCTAAGTATCTTGTTTCATCACCAATTTTTCAGAGCCAGAACTAGGGTGAGGCAAGTGAGGCAGTCACTGTCAGGACAGGGCAAGAGGTCAACACGGACAAGTTTTTCTTAACTGCTGTATCATGTAGAAGTGTGGCCTTATTAAGAAAAGCGAAAACAAAACAAAACCTTTCTCATTTTACAGACATGTGGAAGTGTCGTAGAAATACAGGAGGGAGGGCTTAGAATGCGAAAGAACATATTAGCATTACCCTGGTCAATTCTCATTAAACCTCCTTGAGATATGTGCTGGACTTTAAGTGCCCATTCTTAACAGATTTTTTATGTGGAGGTGACCCCCCGCCCCCGAATGCTCTACTAAAGAAGGGGTTTTCTTGCCCACTCTTCCTACTCTTTAGGCTTTCGAATAATCTAGGGTGATGCCTCTCTTGGTTAAGGTACCCTAGCTCTCGGCTCAGATCACGTCCCCTCTGCCCCCCAGAGCTCAGTGGCTCAGTAATTGAATTTGGGGCAGGAGGGGCGCGCTGGAGCGCAGCTGTCTCTGGGCCCTGGCGCGGCGGCGTTGGGCGCTGGGCGCTGCGCAGAGCCCAGGAGGCGTGGCTGAGGAAGCGAGCAGGACCCTGGGGAAAGGTGAGGCCTGCGGACAGCGGCCTGCGGGTGGGGAGCACTGCCAGGCTGGGGGATGCTGGCTCTGGATGGGGTGGACCGGCCTCGGCTCCCTTACCATCACGGCGGGGAGGAACTTGATGGGTTCCTCCGCGCAAAAGCCACCTGCGAAACGAAAGTGATGTCTCTGGGCCTCGGGAAGCGAAGCGCGTGCAGCCGGCTTGGGATCACTGGAGGAGGGTGAGCCTATCCAGCCACCGGGCTACATCCCTCCCTCTCCCCTCCCCCGCAGGACGCATACCCCCAGGGCCGGTGCCAGAGGGCCTGATCCGCAGCTATGGCACGAGGTTCTGCTCCTAAGCGCTCAGGACGCGCCTTGTCCTCGGGGCCAAAGGCATCCGGTGAGAAGCAGGGGGCCAAGTGCCCCACAGGGGCGGTTCAACATTAGGGGCACCCTGCTCAGATTCCAGAGGGCTCTCTGTTGCTTTCTTCTGAGGCAAAGTCAATAAATGGTTAGCAAAGTGTTCTTTAGCGGCCTTCCTGAGATAGAGAGCTTTTTCTTAGAGTTGTGTCTGTGCCTTAAACTTTTAGGACAACTCAGCATAAACTGAATGATGGTGCTGGTGAGTGGGTTTGGGTTCCCCACCCCATCCCTCCCTTAACCTGGTGAAGGAAGGACATAGCTGAGACCCCGGCTTTCTCTGACTTCACCACAGTGGGTACCCCCGCCCACATCTCAGGCACCTTTAGATCAGCTGTTCTCTTCATTTCGCTTTCCAGCTCCAGCATTTTCTTATTTGTTGATGACTTTCCTCACACCCAGCCCCACCTCTACACTCACCCCCACCTCACCACCACCCCACCCCCAATGGTAAGGTTTTAAGGTTAAGGACTTTCATCTCCTTTGCTCTTGGTCTAGAAGAGGGCCTGGCACATAGTAAGTGCTTAAAAATATTTTTTTAATGAACAAATACTTCCAAACAATGAAATAAAAGGGACTGCTATTGTCAGGTAGCTGCGTCTGGGGAGGTCGTTCCCTGAGCACTAGGTGAAACCTCAACCCAGGTCCGGGAGAGGTCTTTTCTCTGACTAAGAAAGACTTCTCGAGCAGGCCAGAGGAGTGTCGGTAAGGAAGGAATTACTAAAGTGAGACTTAGCAGCAAATGACAGCAGCTGTGCTGGCAGCAGAGCACAAGGAAGAGCAGAGGGAGGGAAGGGAAGCTCATTGCATTCCTGCTCCTCATAGGGCAGATCCCTTGCCCACTCCTGAAGCCAGGGTCCCCTTGAATCTGCACAGCGTGGGAACTGAGCTCCTACCACCCCAGGATATGGGGGAGCCGCAGAGCACTGGATGGAGTGAGATTATCTTCTGAGAACTTCCCAAAGGCAAAGAAAGGAGATCTGGGGGCAGGCTGCTAAAGAGCGTGATTGTACAGCTGCAGTCCCATCCTGATCACCCAGGTGATGGGAACTTGCAAGCCCAATTCAGAGATCTCAGCAGCCCTTCTCTACTTGTCTGAAGTAGGACAGAGAGAGAAGACTAGTGCTTAAGTCTAGAAAATTGAATGAAGTAGTGATACAAGAAAGACATTTACCACTGGAAGACCACAGAAACAAAATGCAGCAAGTTGAGCAGCAAGAAGTCTTTATTTAGGGCAAAGTACACACTTGAAGAAAGGGGATTATGGCCAACCTCGGAGAGGAGGTGCGGCTAAGGCTTTGGATTCTGTCTTTTAAGGTTTTCAAAAATGGGGCAAAGGGCTGGAGCAGGGGTGTGGTTAGGCGTTACATGTTGCCTCATGATGTCTGTCTGGTCAGACATCCAGTCTGTCCTCTAGATATTCTGTCAGCTTAACTTAACACAAGGAATTTCTCGATCATGTTCTCCAAGATAGTGTTCCCCTCAAGCAGTGGGAAGATATCATTTAGGACTGCTTGCCCTGCCTTAAGATAGGGTAGGTTATTGGCAGATTACCAGAAAATATGTTAGGAATCTTACCTCCTACCTCCCTGGTTTTTAAAATGAAATGGAATCTTGGCCTTAAGATGGAGTCCCTGCTGTTCTTACTGTGCTACTTATATCTGAGCATTTTCATCATAGGCAGGAAAATTAATCATGATGCTTGTTCCATGTCTCTGCCCTACCTCACTATCAAGAGGTGCCTTGAAGGTTCTGACATAGAAATGGGTATATGTCCTTCCAGAAGGAATTTTGCAATACCAGCTCCTGCAGGGAGTTCTGGATTTGGAAGGTAGAGCAACTTCCCTGGAATGCGGACTGTGTAATGCCGCTGGCCTCAAAGCCAGTGGGTTGAGAACGTGTTACTCCAGACTTTCGGCTCTTGTCTCGGCGAGTCCATCATCAGGAGATAACTTCAGAGTTTCAGATTCATGTCAGAGAAATACAGAGACATTTTACATAAAATTATGTAATTCTGTTGTGTGATGTGTATAGCATGTATGCCCTGATTCTTCCCTCTGGCTCAATTCTAGTTGACCCTAATGTTCTCTATTTGAAGTAACAATCGCTTGATGTTTTACCCAGAATGAGAAATTGGCAGCTTAGAAATTATTGTAAATATTTCTTTAGGGCAGAGTTTTTCAATGCTTTCACTATTGGCATTTGGGCCAGACAATTCTTTATTGTGTGTTGGGGGTGTGGGGAGGTTTTCTGAGTGTTACTGGATATTTAGCGGTATCCCTGGTGTCTACCCTTAGGAGGTAGTTGAATCCCCTCTTCCTCCAGTTATCACAACCAAAAATATTATATCTCCAGACATTGCTATGTGTCCCTGGGGAATGGGACAAGATCACTCTTGGTTGAGAACCACTTTAGAATTTAAGACAATTACCTGAGCAAAAGGATACACACACTTATTTCCTTTAACCTTTTTTAAACATATGTGAGCACCTCAATAAACTTTGTAGGCTTGAACCTCTAATAATAATTAAGAAGAAGAATTAAACAGTTACTGCATGCTTATATACTGGGCACTGTCCTAAGCACTTTATAAGTACTCACTTATTTGATCTTCACAACATGCCAAGAGGTGGATATAACTATTACCCCCAGTTTACAGTTAAGGGCACTTAGCACAGGGAGGTTAAGGAATTCAGCCAAGATCACAAGCTAGACTGTCCAGACCCCAGGCGGTTTGATGCCAGAATTCATGCCCATAACTGCTAACACTTAACCATATGCTGCGGTGAACTGTTAAAGTCAGAGTTGTACTTTTTTTTTTTTTTTGAGAGGGCATCCCTCATATTTATTGATCAAATGGTTGTTAACAACAATAAAATTCTGTATAGGGGACTCAATGAACAATCATTAATCAACCCCAAGCCTAATTCTCAACAGTCTCCAATCTTCTGAAGCATAGTGAACAAGTTTTTACATACAAG
Source organism: Manis pentadactyla (assembly GCF_030020395.1). NCBI lineage: Eukaryota > Metazoa > Chordata > Mammalia > Pholidota > Manidae > Manis > Manis pentadactyla. The sequence goes on along the minus strand of NC_080026.1, from coordinate 114,948,497 downwards.
TTTTTACATGGTGAACAAGTTCTTACATAGTGAATAAGTTCTTACATGGTGAACAATGCAAGGGCAGTCATCAATGAAACTTTCGGTTTTGATCACGCATCGTGAACTATACACAATCAGGTCAATTATGATTATTCGTTTGGTTTTTATACTTGATTTATATGTGAATCCCCATTTTTCCCTTATTATTATTATTATTTTTATTTTTAATAAACTGCTGAAGTGGTAGGTAGATGCAAGATAAAGGTAGAAAACATAGTTTAGTGCTGTAAGAGGGCAAATGTAGATGATCAAGTGTGTGCCTATAGACTAAGTATTAATCCAAGCTAGTCAAGGGCAACAAAACATCCACGGATGCAGAAGATTTCTCTCAAAACAGGGGGGGGGGGGTGAGGTTCTAAGCCTCACCTCAAAGTTGTACTTTTGAGTTCTAAAAGCATGTGAGCTCTGAGTCAGACCTACTGGGCTCCCATTCTTGGCTCTGCTACTTCCTAGTGGTGATTTGGGGCAGGAGATTCAACCTCCCAGAGACAGGAATCACAAGGAGCACAGGAGACAAGGCACAGGCAACATTCAACACACACAACTGTAGGAAGGAAGACAATGATATGGCTGTGCATTTTTCTTTGTAAAAGACCTAGATGTTAAAAAACTTACTGCAAATTCAAATTTTATAAATCGATTGCTTCTGCCTGGCTAAGCCTCTCGTTTTTGTTCTGCCTTATTTTCCCTCTGCTTTCTAAGACATGAAGTTATCAACATTAACGTGAGAAACAAGCCTGAATGGTACTACACAAAGCACCCTTTTGGCCAAATTCCTGGCCTGGAGAACAGCCAATGTCACCTGATCTATGAATCAGTCGTCGCTTGTGAGTACCTGGATGGCACTTACCCGGGAGGAAGCAGTAGCCCCATGAGCCTTATAAGCGAGCTTGCCGGAAGGTGTTATTGGAGCTATTCTATCAGGTATATCCAATGTTTAAAACAACTTACACTCTATTTGGATGTCTTTCCCAAATTTCAGTCCATTTTTAAAGCTAAACGATTGGTGAAATTGTTTTGTTTTAATACTATGTGTGCCTTAGGAGGATAAATGGCATAGAATCATAGTAGGTCTATCACCTGGCTTAACTGATAGACACTCTTCCATTTCAACTAGCAGTCTCAAGAGGTATGGTTGTGGTGTAGTTATGACTGTGTGGCTTGAGATAGGAACATTGGACGGGCTGAAAACTGGTAGTGCCTGTATATATCTAAGGGACCTATCTAAGGTTTCAGGTAAAAAAAGTAATGGGGTGTGAAGAAGGTAATGCACAGAAGGGGGTTGTCCTTTACGCAGAGCAAGAGTGTCAGCTCTTGGAAAATGTGGAGAAGAAAGACAAGGTGACACCTGTTGATAATGGGAAAAAAATGATGGAGAAATTTAAAAGTAGTTTTCTTTGTAAAGAAGTAAAAATAACTCAGTGATATTAATAGCTGACATGTATTGAGGATTTACGTTGTGCCAAACACTATCGTCACTACTTTATAAATGTGAACTCATGTGAGCCTCACTACTGCCCTTTAGGGTGAGTGCTATAATCATATCCATTTTTCAGATGGGGACACTGAGGCGTAGAGAGATTAATTGCCCCGCCTAAGATTGTACAGCACGGAAGTCGCTGATGAAGTAAGAAAACTGGAGAACCCCTTTTAAAGGACCTTGTTTTATCATGGTGCTGTGGTAAGGGGATTCCTGGCACCACCGGGATGCCCCTCAGAGACAGCTGAGGAGCCTGGGTATGGGTGTCAGCCTGTTAATTAGGGTGACACAGTTTAGTTTGCATTTTAGGTGGAGCAGGAATGTGGAGTTCCCTCAGACTTCTCCACTGAGAGCCTCTGTCCTTTGATTAGGCCCCACATTTGACCAAGCAGTGGCTGGTACCATTGAGATGTGGGAGACAGTGTGCTGATCTGAAGCCAGCCCTGTGTCAGGAATTCAGCTCTCTTGAAGAGATACAAAAAGAGGCCCCTCTCCTGGTCAGATATAATGGAAGAAGTGATGCAGCGTCCACAATCTGCTCCCCCAGACACCCACTGCTTTCACGGACTTATTCTTTCTGCCAAATTTTGATAAGTTTGGCTACTAATCATCTAATTTTAACTTGGGAATGTTTACTCTCTGCTAACTGGCTCTGGAATTATTCTTGAAAATCTGGCAAGGAGTTGGGAAGGATATGTGGTGAATTTCTTCCTTTCCTGGAGTCACCACATCTGTTAACCACATACAGAGATCTGCTAAGTATGTCTGTATGGCTTCCTTAGCTTCTGCCAATGGGGCCAAGGTTTGGCTGCTAGGAAAAGAGACCTAACTACTGTAAATTTATCTTATAAGGGTTTATTCTCTCACATAAAAAAGGTAGAGGTAGGACAGTTCAGGGCAATTTTGATGGCTTCTTCATGAAGTCACCAGGAACTGAGTAATTTTCTTTCTGCTCTGTCATCTTTAGTGCAAGGCTATTCATCCTCACAGTGAGAAGACAGCTGTTGGAGCTGCAGCCATCACATCTAAGTTTCAGGTTGCAGAAAGGAGAACAGAAAAGAAGAAAATGGCCAAAGGCCATGCCCCTTTAGAGGGTTTTGCCAGAAGTCCTACTCAATGACTACTTAACTATCATTGGCCAGGACTTAATTGTATGGTCATAACTATCTGCAGGAGAGCCTGGGGAAATTACTCTTTCTTCTTGGGACACCCTAAATAAAATCAGGGTACTATAATTAAGAAAGAAGGGGAAAGTAGCTATGGGTGAGCATGGAGCAATCTCTGCTAGCAGATCCTGCATTAACCTGGCAGTAATTGGGCTAGTTAACTCTTACCTCTAGAATAATCTGGGAGGTGGGTCTTTGACTTCCTTCATCTTTGTTCCAGAAACTGACATATTCCTTTTATGGTTGGGTTGTTACTCTGTGGGCAGCCAGACAATGCTGTTCTTATCTCCTTAAGGGAAAGCTGATATTAATACTCTTCCATTTGACCTTTGTCAAGTGGAAACAGATTGAATTATTTATACTTCCAGCTACCTTGGATTTGTACAGTTGCAACATTTATAGACGATAAACAGTCATGTGTAGTCAACCCTTGGTCCTGAGACCACAGACTGTGGTCTTGACTCTGGAGGCAGTATGATGTGGTGGAAAGAGTATGAGATCCTCGGCTGGCTTTACTGGATTCCAGAACCTTGGGCAAGCTTCTAGACCTCTCTCTGCTTGGTTTTCCACATTTATAGAGTGAAGGAGTGTTTTGAAAGGTGTATTTTCTGAGCCTCTAGGTTCTGCAAAGGAATGGCCCAGCAAGGGGAGATCTGGTGGGTGGTTCAGATCCTGCTTCACCCAGAACAGCCCTGCTTTTAACATCTTGTTTAACATGACATCTAATAAGGTAGCATCTGGGGAAGGAAATTTGAAAGCTCTTATACATAGAGCATTTTTAAGGTCTTTATTTTAAAGATTAGCCGAACTGATTCCATCATGCCTGGTTAACCTTCTTACAGATAAATGCTGGGCCAGGGAAAGGAATTTTGAATTGAAACAAAACCCTCTGAATTCAAAGAAAATTGGAAACATATTTTGATCTGTCGCTCTCCTTCTGTATATTTGAATGATGGATGAACTCTGTAAATTGCAGATTGCTGCATAAATGTATAATGTGTTGGTTCTTTTGTTGGGGCTCTTCCAGGGAAAGAGAACCCATCTTTTTGTGCCATGCACTATGCTGCACGTGTTTGCATGCACCATCTCATTTAATCTTCCCAATAACCAGCTCAGGTAAATGGTACTGTGCCTACTTTACAGATGGGAGTAGCCTCTCACTCTCTGCAGGCCCTGAGCTAGGTACTACATACCTAGGGATACAAAAAGTAAGCCAAGCTCTAAGAATACAAGAAGCTTGACTCTGGTCCTAGGACTGCAGAATGCAAAGACATTCACAGAGCTCAACGCCCCAAGTAGGGAGAGACAGACTGTTACACCCATTTAAAACTATGGTGTACGAAGTACTATGCTGCAGACATAGCTAAGAGAGAGACCTGGCGGTTTGCTGGGTGCAGACTAAGGCCTCTGTTGACTTCTCCAGGATGAAGCAGAGGCACAGAGCAGAAAGACTGGTGTGTCCAGCAAACAGTAAGCAGAGAGAGGTTAGTGACCAGGGAGTTATTGGTAACAGAGAAATGTAGAGGTGGACCAGAGTCTGGTGCTAAAGGGCCTTTTCCACTGTGCCAAGGAAATTTGCGCTTTGTACCAAACTTGATGGAGAGTAACGAGGAATTATTAAGCAGGGAATGGCGTGCTCCCTCTTGCTTTTTCAAATGTTCAGCCCAGCAACCTACTGTATAAAGGTTGGATGAGAGGGGGCAATATGGGGGATGGTGGGGGATTTGGGGGACCACATCAAAGTGAATTGGAGAGGGGATTTGATTGGAAAGATTAACAGGGAGTGAAATGAGCAGGGTCTGCCAAGAGGTTAGCATTGTTGAGGATGGTTTCCAAGTTTCTGCTCAGGAAATGTGATGCTTTTCAGAGAGGTGGAGGGAGGATCCATTTTGTCCAGTGTGAGGTGCTGATTGGCTATTCATGTGGAAATACACTGAGGAAGGAAACCTGGGGGCTGTTCCAGACCTTCAGGAAGGTCCTACTGCCTAAGAGCTTGGCTCCTTACAGACCACGCCCTTCTTCACACATGCAGCTTGGCAACAGCAAGCAGGAATATCTGTTTTTGTTGAAGTCACGGCTAAGTGGGGGAGGCAAAACCACTGAACAGGGCCACAAAATGCATCCATCAGTCATAAGAACAAGAACTGAGACTCAGTGTTTAACCTTTGTGACTGCTGTTTAACCAGAGATATCAGGAATATAACCAATGGTGTGGTGATAAATGTTTGACAACAGACTGAGTAAAAGGGGGGGAAAAGCCCTGATATGTAGCATTCACTGATTTCATGGTGCAAAGACTCCCACTGAAGGCTGGTGCTAACCTACCAATGTGATGTCTTTAAACTCAGAGTTGGGAAGATAACTCTGGAAAAACACTGAGGGAGTGAGAATGTGTGCCTTCAGTAACCAAGGCCTTCAGCTTCCAGAGGCCACAGGACCCTTTATAATTCTTGGCATTCACTAAATTCACCTGTGGCACTTGACTTTTCATTTCCATGCAAAGTTTCACACATCACCAAATTTGATTACATGCCCCTTATGTGTAGCAGTTTGCAAGAAATCAAATTTGCATAAATGGTTCATTTTATCACCCAGGAGATTCTGTAGTTAAATATCTTCAAGATTCAAAATTTTCCCTATAATCTTAGTTTTTAATCTGTCCTTTCTCCTTCCCAAAATGAATACATTTTTGCCCAATTAGATTATACTGCCTTGGTTAAGTTTTGCTATTTTTCTTTCATAAGTTTTATTACTTTCAATAATAAAATTACTTATATATTGTTTAATTGTTTCTCCTTTGATGTCATCAGGATATGAATGAAAAAAAGTTTATATCTGGCTAATTGTTGACAGAAAATAATTTTCAGTAGTAGAGCAGACTATTTACAAGCTAAATTAATTTTATTTTTATATATAACAAAAATTTATTTCTCAGTTCTAGAGGCCTGGAAGTCCAAGATCAGGGTGTAGGCATGGTCACGTTCTGGCGAGAGTCCTCTTCCCAGTTCACAGCCTGTACCTTCTTCCTTACATGGTGGAAGGGGTAAGGGAGTCCTCTGGGGTCTTTCTCAAAATTTTATTTTGGTATCATGAATCTACAATTACATGAGGAACATTATGTTTACTAGACTCCCCCCATCACCAAGTTCCCCCCACATACCCCACTGCAGTCACTGTCCATCAGCGTAGTAAGATGTTGTAGAATCACTACCTGTCCTCTCCGTGCTGTACAGCCCTCCCCGTGCCCCCCCCCACATTATGCATGCTAATCGTAATGCCCCCTTTCTCCCCCTCCACTCCTTATCCCTCCCTTCCCACCCATCCTCCCCATTCCCTTTCCCTTTGGTAACTGTTAGTCCATTCTTGGGTTCTGTGAGTCTGCTGCTGTTTTGCTCCTTCAGTTTTTCCTTTGTTCTTATACTCCACATATGAGTGAAATCATTTGGTACTTGTCTTTCTCCACCTGGCTTATTTCACTGAGCATAATACCCTCTAGCTCCATCCATGTTGTTGCAAATGGTAGGATTTGTTTTCTTCTTATGGCTGAATAATATTCCATTGTGTATATGTACGCGAAATTAATTTTTTATCAACTACATTTTTATCAACTAAATTCATTGTTACTTGCTATTTTCTATACCAGCTTTATTGGGATATAATTCAGATACTATAAAATTTACCCTTTTAAAGGGTCCAATTCACTGGTTTTAAATATGTTCATAGAATTGTGTAACCATCACTATCTTATTTCAGAACATTTCATCATCCTAAAAAGAAACCCTTAACAGTCACTCCCATTTCTTCCCAATCCTGCAGCCATGGGCAACCACTAATTTACTTTTTTTTGTCTATGGATTTACCTGTTCTTGTAAGTGGAATCATACAATGTTATGGAATCAAAAATGCTAGCCTTTCATGAGCTTCTTTTACTTAGCGTAGTGTTTTCAAGGGTCATCTTTTATTCCTTTTCATGGCTGAATAGTATTCCATTGAATAGATATACCAATTTTGTTTATCCATTCATTGGTGGATGGACACATGGGTTCCCACTTTTTGACTATTACCAATAATGCTGGTGTGAACATTTGTATACAAGTTTTTGGACATATGTTGCCAGTTCCTTTGGATTTGCTACCTACGTTAACTGTCTACCTACGCGCCATATTTAGTTGAAACCACCATTCTTTCACATTAGGGAGCTGATTATTCTCTATTCATGTCGGCTAGTTGAGTGGTCTAAATGCTGTTGCTAGTTTGGTAACTTCATTTGTTGTTCAATTCTGACAGCTGCTTTCTAAATAAACCAATACTCTGTTTCTTTCAATAACCTTCAGCTCTACCATCTACCATCATGTAAGTAACAGAATAAGAATGATTATTATTTAGAAATTAATTTTACTCTTCTCCCATTATAATGTAATACTTTTTCACTAGAGAGGATTTGGAAAATACAGAAAAATTTAGTAACTGACAGAAAAACATCTATAATCCCACTACTCAGAAATAACTACTGTTGTTATTTTAGACTTTTTGTTTGTTTTCTGTCCTTTTATATACAAAATATATTTTTGTATAGTTGAAATTATACTGTATGTAGAACTTGGTTACCATTGTGATGTAAGGATTTTCCCTGTATTTTCATAAACTCTATAAATGCTTATATATATACACACATATATATATGTGTATACATATAAGGGTGTTTATTAGAGCAACATTATTGTGATGGTGACAAGTTATAAACCTTACTGTACATCAGACAGGGAATGGTTAAATTATATTCATCCTGTGGGATTCCAGAGAGCAGTTAAAAATGAATGAGATAGACCTATGTGTACTGACCTAGAAATATTTAAGTGAATTACACAGTCTTACAGATGGTGTGAGCCCATTTTTATAGAAGAAAACAAGACTATGTATATGCACATATACATGTAAATAAATGCCTAGAAAAACGTCTAGAGAGGATCCACATCAAACTTCAAATAGTGGATCCTCCTGGGAAAGGAATTAGATTTGGGAAAGGAAAGGAAAGTGGTAAGGGCAGGGATGGGATGGGAGGGTCTTTGCCTTTTATGCTGCTTTCTGTGTTTGAATTTTTTAAAATAATGAGAGTGTATTTCTGTATTATATTTGTAATTTTTTAAAAATACAGAAAAAAATCATTCTACATAACTTGCCATGTGTATAAACCATAGTTATTTATCCAGCACACTCATTAGGGGTGTTTAGATTATTCCCAGTCATTCACCACTGTGAATGGTGCGGCAGAGAATAACAGCTTCTTCGCATTAAAAAAGCACTTTCTTTATTTTAGAGTATGTCCATAAGCTAGACTTCCAGGAATGGAACTACCAGACCAGAGGGGATGAACACTTTGGAGGCCTCAGCTGTATGTTGCTAAATTGTTTCCCCAAAGACTTGGGCTGTTTGCCTTCCACCAGCAGTACATGAAAATGCTCTTTGCACTATCTCAGTGTTGGGAGATTTCATTTAAAAAGTTATTTGCCTGTTTTGGAGAGAAACATAGTTTCTCATTGTTGATTTTAATACATATTCCTTTGGTTGCTGTGCAACAGAAGATTTTCCTCGAAGTATACCATCTCTCTATGTTTATGAAAATGGCCTGTTATCCACCCGTATGTCAAGGACTTAACTGCTTTTCCTTGTTGATTTGTAAAAGTTCCTTTTAAAGAAGTTCCTATATATAAAGGATATTTGCCTGTTTTTTAAAGCATTTTTTTGGGTTCTCTTCTGTTTTTCCTTTAAGTTTGGTGTATCTGTGTATCTTTTTTGTACATATAGAAATATAACATTTAAAAATACTGCCCTATAAAGTGTTCCTGTTGTGATTTCTTCCACAGCTTTTATGCGTGGCAGGTCCTCTCCCCCTTGGGAGATCTGATAAATACTCACTCACCAGTCACTTTGAAGATATTTACCTTACCAAGCGTTGCCCTCCTAGCGTTCCCCCTACTGTCCTATAGGCACATTTTGACATGAGAATTATGGCCATTAAACGGATTTCATCATGGAGTTTTCAGGATGGTCCTTTAATCCTCAAATATTGACAAGTTGCGTTGGAATATTCATAGGGAACTCTGGGATGTGATTGGTCAGCAGCAGGAGAGGGCTTGTGCCGCAGACCCTACTTCTAAGGCTTCTTACTAGAGAAGAAATGGATTTGTATGGTTTGTTATATATCCTTGGTTTGTTTTATAGGAAATCGGTTCACCGTCGCTACCTCAAGCCTCAGCTATGGATCGGTGTAGCAGGGACCCGAAATTTGAAAACTTGAGAACCTCCCTTTATCTTTTAGGAACTCCGAAGAGCCTCCTAGGGGAGCGGCGGCGGGTGAGCCTCACCACAGCTGGCCACAAGGGGGAGCCCCGTGCGCCTCTTCCTTCTGCTGATGCTCTAGCGTGCATCTGCTTTCCGCCCCCAGGGTGAGCCCAAGAGATCCTCCCAGAGGATGAAGGGGCACTTCACCCAGGCTTTTCACGTCCAGGGGATAGAAATAGTGTCTCCTCCTCGTGCCAGATAGTCCCTCCCTCTTCTTTTGCATGCTCACTCCTTATCCCTTATCACATCTAAAAAAAGCAGGGGAAGGCTCTGTAGTCATTTTTCAGTGAACTGGAGAACAGAACATTTTAAAGATAGATTTTTCTAATAGTCCAGGACATCGAATAGCTTTTCCCACAATATCAATGCTTAAGCCTGAATGCAAGCTGTGTTAATACTTCTAGGAAACCTCAGGGCTAGAAGCTAGAGCCTCATTCCCCTCCCCTGGTGGTGTGTGGCCTAGTGGGGGACGTCAGGGGCCTCCTCTCTAAGCTGTTTTGCCTTGCTTGTTGATACCAAGGACGATGGTCCTGAAAGTGGGGGATTCCACTGTGAGAGCAGCTATTTGACAGTAAGAATGGCCATCATTACATGTGGCTAGTGGGTGACAGAAAGAACTCAAAATTGAGTTTAAAAATGATGCTGGGAATTAACCACTAGGTGGGTGGAGGTATAACAGCAGCTTCCTATTCCATTTTGATGATAAAACACTTAGTAAAGACAAGACTTTGGAAATTATGACTGTCAGTTTACTTTACTTCTGACTGTCCTAAAATCTTTCAAGTAGCTAATAGGCTGTAAGCAAAGGCCCTAGTCTGAGAACACGGAGAACTACTTTAGTGAAATTGCCTGAAGGCCTTCCTATCAATGGAATAAAAGAGGAAGCAGAGAATTTGCTAAGCCCTTTTACCATTATTGTGTCTCACCTCCCTGTTAGGTGCTCTGGCAGAGCCCCTGATTGAGAGAAAGGGAGAAAAGCAGACAGAGTTCTCACAGGGAAGCTCAGAGCTGGGCCAACCCTTGGCTGTAGAGCAGCAGAAGCGTTCAGAGTTTGCTGATTGTAAGCTTTTGTCTGATACTTAAATTTAAAGAACAAGTAAAGAATTCACAAGAGACTTCCGTGATTGAAGTCCTCGTGCGTATGTATTTGAAGTTGAGTGACACAAGGGTTGACACTACTCTGGGAATTAGGAGAATGGTGTTTTTGTCTTAGCTCTGGCACAACCAGAGCCCCTTTACGTCCCTGGGACTGAGTGTCCTGCTCCATAAAGTGAGTCTCTTGTGCTTCCATGAGAGAGACAGGGACCAGGAACCCAACATGTTTTCCTCTCCACTTCAGCTGCCAGGAAGCTCAAGTCAAATTCAAAGCTGTATTTAAGGAATTCTGCAGGACCCTTGGCTTGATATCTTGATGTTATTTTTCTTCCTGGTTTTGACCTTCTGTTCTTCTATTTTCCCTAATCTTAGCACTTTATTACTTTTCATATTTAATATTTTGTTGTACACTTTTTTTTTTTTTACTGCACTTGTAATCCTTTTGTGTAGTGATCATGGTGTAGATCAATAGCAAATGGGAGGGCAGTCATGCTAGATGAGTTCCAGCCGCCCTCCCAGTACTGATGGCCTAGGATTCTAAGGGGATGAGTCAGTTCACAGGTCTGAAAGGTATCAGGTCTACATCGCAGGGAGCTCTCCTACTGAGGGCCCTGAAGACTTCGATAAGCCTCTAAGGAGGTCTAACTAAGAAGTCCTCATACATCCCCGGGATGTGTCTGTAAACAAGCCAGTGCTTTGTGCTGATTTATAGGAAGACAGCTTTTTTTTTTTCTCTTTTCCATCTTTTAGTACTCTTTATTTTTTCTATACTTCAAGATCCCATAAACTTCATTCTGTATTCCTTAAAAGAACCTATTTATAAAGCATTTTCAGAATTCTTACAGTATTTAAAACATTTACAGTTTGAATAAAGATGAAGTGTAGTAGAAATTGTGGGTATTTTAAGGGTCAAGGAAGAATTCTTACTAATTTGTGTTGATACTGTGTTAGAGGTTGAGCTCCTAAAGATAGTTTAAGTAAAGAAACAATGGCTATGGGGCTTAGAAAAGGGAAGTTATATGTGTTTAGTTTAAACTGAAGTCAAAGATATGACAGTTGAATTGGAGGACCGTTCAATGATTCAGTCTTAACCATGCTATTTTATATGCTCGTTGGCTCAGAAACTATGCATAGCTCAACATTTTTGGAGGCATTAAATTTAAAAATTGGAGTTATCATACCTAAAAAGTTAGTTTTTTTTTTCTTGGTATCATTAATCTACAATTACATGAAGAACATTATGTTTACTAGGCTCCCCCCTAGTCCCCTTCAGCAAGTCCCCCCCACATACCCCTTCACAGTCATTGTCCATCAGCATAGTAAGATGCTGTAAAATCACTGCTTGTCTTCTCTGTGTTGTACAGCCCTCCCCGTATCCCCCACACACTATACATGCTAATCGTAAAGACCCCTTTCTTCTCCGCCCTTGTTCCTCCCTTCCCACCCATCCTCCCCAGTCCCTTTCCCTTTGATATCTATTAGTCCATACTTGGGTTCTGTTATTCTGCTGTTTTATTCCTTCAGTTTTCCTTTGTTCTTATATTCCACGTATGAGTGAAATCATTTGGTACTTGTCTTTCTCCGCCTGGCTTATTTCACTGAGCATAATATCCTCTAGCTCCATCCATGTTGTTGCAAATGGTAGGATCTGTTTTTTTCTTATGGCTGAATAATATTCCATTGTGTATATGTACCACATCTTCTTTATCCATTCTTCTACTGATGGACATTTAGGTTGCTTCCATATCTTGGCTATTGTAAATAGTGCTGCGATAAATATACGGGCGCATCAGTCTTTTTCAATCTGCAGTGCTGCTTTCTTGGGGTAAATTCCTAGAAGTGGAATTCCTGGGTCAAATGGTATTTCTATTTTGAGCATTCTGAGGAACCTCCATACTGCTTTCCACAATGGTTGAACTAATTTACATTCCCACCAGCAGTGTTGGTTCCCCTTTTTCCACAACCTCACCAACATTTGTTGTTGTTTGTCTGTTCAATGATGGCGATCCTTACTGGTGCAAGGTGATATCTCATTGTGGTTTTAATTAGCATTTCTCTGATGACAAGTGATGTGGAGCATCTTTTCATGTGTCTGTTGGCCATCTGAATTTCTTCTTTAGAGAACTGTCTTTTCAGTTCCTCTGCCCATTTTTTAATTGGATTATTTGCTTTTTGTTTGATGAGGTGTGTGAGCTCTTTATATATTTTGGATGTAAACCCTTTATCAGACCTCTCATTTATAAATATATTCTCCCATACTGTAGGATACCTTTTTGTTCTATTGATGGTGTCCTTTGCTGTACAGAAGCTTTTTAGCTTGATACAGTCCCACTTGTTCATTTTTGCTTTTGTTTTCCTTACCCGGGGAGATATGTTCATGAAGAAGTCACTCATGTTTATGTCCATGATATTTTTGCCTATGTTTTTTTCTAAGAGTTTTATGGTTTCATGACTTACACTCAGGTCTTTGATCCATTTTGAATTTACTTTTGTGTATGGAGTTAGACTGATCCAGTTTCATTCTCTTACATGTAGCTGTCCAGTTTTGCCAATACCAGTTGTTGAAGAGGCTGCCATTTCCCCATTGTATGTCCATAGCTCCTTTATCATATATTAATTGACCATGTATGTTTGGGTTAATATCTGGAGTCTCTATTCTGTTCCACTGGTCTGTGGCTCTGTTCTTGTGCCAGTACCAAATTGTCTTGATTACTGTGGCTTTATAGTAGAGCTTGAAGTTGGATAGTGGGATCCCCCCCGCTTTATTCTTCCTTCTCAGGATTGCTTTGGCTATTCAGGGTCTTTGGTGTTTCCATATGAATTTTTGAACTATTTGTTCCAGTTCATCGAAGAATGCTCTTGGTAATTTGATGGGGATTACATCGAATCTGTATACTGCTTTGCACAGGATGGCCATTTTGACGATATTAATTCTTCCTAAGAAGGAGCATGGGACAAGTTTCCGTTTTTTAGTGTCCTCTTTAATTTCTCTTAAGAGTGTCTTGTAGTTTTCAGGGTATAGGTCTTTCACTTCCTTGGTTAGGTTTATTCCTAGGTATTTTATTCTTTTTGATGCTATTGTGAATGGAACTGTTTTCCTGATTTCTCTTTCTATTAGTTCATTGTTAGTGTATAGGAAAGCCACAGATTTCTGTGTGTTAATTTTGTATCCTGCAACGTTGCTAAATTCTGATATTAGTTCTAGTAGTTTTGGAGTGGAGTTTTTAGGGTTTTTTATGTACAATATCTTGTCATCTGCAAATAGTGACAGTTTGACTTCTTCTTTACCAATCAGGATTCCTTGTATTTCTTTGTTTTGTCTAATTGCCGTGGCTAGGACCTCTAGTACTATGTTGAGTAACAGTGGGGAGAGTGGGCATCCCTGTCTTGTTCCCGATCTCAGAGGAAAAGCTTTCAGGCTCTCTCTGTTCAGTATAATGTTAGCTGTGGGTTTATCATATACGGCCTTTATTATGTTGAGGTACTTGCCCTCTATGCCCATTTTGTTGAGAGTTTTTATCATGAATGGATGTTGAAATTTGTCAAATGCTTTTTCAGCATCTATGGAGATGATCATGTGGTTTCTGTCCTTCTTTTTGTTGATGTGGTAGATGATGTTGATGGATTTTTGAATGTTGTACCATCCTTGCATCCCTGGGATGAATCCCACTTGGTCATGGTGTATGATCCTTTTGTTGTATTTTTTTTTTTTTTGTGAGAGCATCTCTCATATTTATTGATCAAATTGTTGTTAACGACAATAAAATTCTGTATAGGGGAGTCAGTGCTCAATGCACAATCATCAATCCACCCCAAGCCTAATTTTCGTCAGTCTCCAATCTTCTGAAGCATAACGAACAAGTTCTTACATGGAGAACAAATTCTTACATAGTGAATAAGTTACATGGTGAACATTACAAGGGCATTCATCACAGAAGCTTTCGGTTTTGCTTATGCATTATGAACTATAAACAGTTCAAATATGAATACTTATTTGATTTATACTTGATTTATATGTGGATACCACATTTCTCTCTTTATTATTATTATTTTTAATAAAATGCTGAAGTGGTAGGTAGATACAAGATAAAGGTAGAAAACATAGTTTAGTGTTGTAAGGGAGCAAATGTAGATGATCAGGTGTGTGCCTGTAGACTATGTGTTAATCCAAGCTAGACAAGGGCAATAAAACATCCACGTATGCAGAAGATTTCTCTCAGAACAGGGGGGGTGAGGTTCTAAGCCTCACCTCTGTTGATCCCCAATTTCTCACCTGATGGCCCCCCTGCGACTGTGCCTGTCTTAGGTTGTTCCTCCCTTGAGGAATCTTACCCGTCTCTGGCTAACCAGTCATCTTCCGGAGCCATACAGGGAAATTTAAAGTTGGTAAGTGAGAGAGAAGCCTTATTGTTTGAAAAGGTTAGCTTTTTACTTCTTTGCATATTTATGCCCTGTGGCTTCTATGCCCAGCATTTGTCTTGAGGTATCTTTACCACTTGGAAGAAATATGATACTCTGTAAATTTGATATGAGGCACCAATTCTATTTAAGGGTTGTAATTAGGAAGGAAGAAGAAAAGCTATAGAAGTAGCAGGCGGAATAAAACATGGGAAGATTGATTATTTCTTTGACATATCTTCTTGTAGAGTAACTTCAGCATGTATAGGTTTTAAACTACTAATTAAATTGCACACACACATTAACATAATAGGAGTATAGTTACATAACCAAAGCATACCTGTAATTACCATCCATCTCCAGTGGAACCAAGAAAACCAGTTAGGCACCTTAGGCATTTGTGAAAACTTATCTATGATATGGTGGATATAGTCCAGCTGAACTTGAACAGTCTGAGAGAAATCAGAGAAATTAAAACAACCCATTCCTGGGGAATGTTCACATCCCATATGTTCTTTTAACAGTAAATAGTCTGTAGTTGTAGGATTTGGAGCGCTACAATTTGCACTTCTCCTAATTCTTGGTTGATTTCCAACAGTATACATCCAGTCAAATTTGTTGTTTTACTGTATGCACAGGCCAGCTTAGATATCTCCCTCCTCATTCCCATGGCAAGTCCAGGAACTGGTGGGATGAGTGCATCTACAGCTGTAGCAGTGCGTGGATCTTTGTTGGGGTTTTTTGATGATCATCTTCTGGCATTAGTTATCCAGAGAGTGCTGCTGTTGGAAATTCTTTTTCATATTGTATCTTAGTTGAATTTCGGGGTAGCCAAATTATGCTTTGATCCTCTGTATAAACACAAACAGGCACTTTGCTTACACTTTTATATGCCCTTTATACCCTTATGTAGGACTCCTTGGAGGTCCCCACACAGGAACTGCCTTTTTTTTTTTTTTTGGTATCATTAATCTACACTTACATGACGAATATTATGTTTACTAGACTCTCCCCTATACCAGGTCCCCCCTATAAACCCCTTTACAATCACTGTCCATCAGCATAGCAAAATGTTGTAGAATCACTACTTGCCTTCTCTGTGTTGTACAGCCCTCCCCTTTCTCCCACCCCCCCATGCATGCTAATCTTAATATACCCCTTCTTCTTCCCCACCCCTTATCCCTCCCTACCCTCCCATCCTCCCCAGTCCCTTTCCCTTTGGTACCCGTTAGTCCATTCTTGAGTTCTGTGATTCTGCTGCTGTTTTGTTCCTTCAGTTTTTCCTTAGTAGTTATATTTCACAGATGAGTGAAATCATTTGGTATTTCTCTTTCTCCGCTTGGCTCATTTCACTGAGCATAATACCCTCCAGCTCCATCCATGTTGCTGCAAATGGTAGGATTTGCCCTTTTCTTATGGCTGAGTAGTATTCCATTGTGTATATGTACCACAGCTTCTTTATCCATTCATCTATCGATGGACATTTACGTTGCTTCCAATTCTTGGCTATTGTAAATAGTGCTGCGATAAACATAGGGGTGCATTGGTCTTTCCGAAACTTGATTGCTGCATTCTTACGGTAAATTCCTAGGAGTGCAATTCCTGGGTCAAATGGTCACTCTGTTCTGAGCATTTTGATGTACCTCCATACTACTTTCCACAATGGTTGAACTAATTTACATTCCACCAGCAGTGTAGGAGGGTTCCCCTTTCTCCAAAGCCCCGCCGACATTTGTTGTTGTTTGTCTTTTGGATGGTAGCCATCCTTACTGGTGTGAGGTGATACCTCATTGTAGTTTTAATTTGCATTTCTCTGATAATTAGCGATGTGGAGCATCTTTTCATGTGTCTGTTGGCCATCTGTATTTCTTTTTGGAGAACTGTCTGTTCAGTTCCTCTGCCCATTTTTTAATTGGGTTATTTGTTTTTTGTTTGTTGAGGCGTGTGAGCTCTTTATATATTCTGGACGTCAAGCCTTTATTGGATGTGTCATTTTCAAATATATTCTCCCATACTGTAGGGTTCCTTTTTGTTCTATTGATGGTGTCTTTTGCTGTACAGAAGCTTTTCAGCTTAATATAGTCCCACTTGTTCATTTTTGCTGTTGTTTTCCTTGCCCGGGGAGATATGTTCAAGAGGAGGTCACTCATGTTTATGTCTAAGAGGTTTGTGCCTATGTTTTCTTCCAAGAGTTTAATGGTTTCGTGACTTACATTCAGGTCTTTGATCCATTTTGAGTTTACTTTTGTATATGGGGTTAGACAGTGGTCCAGTTTCATTCTCCTACATGTAGCTGTCCAGTTTTGCCAGCACCATCTGTTGAAGAGACTGTCATTTCGCCATTGTATGTCCATGGCTCCTTTATCAAATATTAATTGGCCATATATGTCTGTGTTAATGTCTGGATTCTCTAGTCTGTTCCATTGGTCTGTGGCTCTGCTCTTGTGCCAGAACCAAATTGTCTTGATTACTATGGCTTTATAGTAGAGCTTGAAGTTGGGGAGTGAGATCCCCCCTACTTTATTCTTCTTTCTCAGGATTGCTTTGGCTATTCGGGGTCTTTGGTGGTTCCATATGAATTTTTGAATTATTTGTTCCAGTTCATTGAAGAATGTTGCTGGTAGTTTCATAGGGATTGCATCAAATCTGTATATTGCTTTGCGCAGGATGGCCATTTTGACGATATTAATTCTTCCTAGCCATGAGCATGGGATCCATTTCCATCTGTTAGTGTCTCCTTTAATTTCTTTTAAGAGTGACTTGTAGTTTTCAGAGTATAAGTCTTTCACTTCTTTGGTTAGGTTTATTCCTAGGTATTTTATTTTTTTTGATGCAATTGTGAATGGAGTGGTTTTCGTGATTTCTCTTTCTGTTGGTTCATTGTTAGTGTATAGGAAAGCCACAGATTTCTTTGTGTTGATTTTGTATCCTGCAACTTTGCTGTATTCCGATATCAGTTCTACTAGTTTTGGGGTGGAGTCTTTAGGGTGTTTTATGTACAGTATATTGTCATCTGCAAATAGTGACAGTTTAACTTCTCCTTTACCAATCTGGTTTCCTTGTATTTTTTTGTTGTGTCTGATTGCCATGGCTAGGACCTCCAGTACTATGTTAAATAACAGTGGGGAGAGTGGGCATCCCTGTCTAGTTCCCGATCTCAGAGGAAATGCTTTCAGCTTCTTGCTGTTCAATATAATGTTGGCTATGGGTTTATGATATATGGCCGTTATTATGTTGAGGTACTTGCCCTCTATTCCCATTTTGCTGAGAGTTTTTATCATGAATGGATGTTGAAATTTGTCAAATGCTTTTTCAGCATCTATGGAGATGATCATGTGGTTTATGTGGTTCTTTTTGTTGATGTGGTGGATGATGTTGATGGACTTTCGAATGTTGTACCATCCTTGCATCCCTGGGATGAATCCCACTTGGTCATGGTGTATGATCCTTTTGATGTATTTTTGAATTTGGTTTGCTAATATTTTGTTGAGTATTTTTGCATCTACGTTCATCAGGGATATTGGTCTGTAATTTTCTTTTTTGCTGGGGTCTTTGCCTGGTTTTGGTATTAGGGTGATGTTAGATTCTAAAATGAGTTTGGAAATATTCCCTCCTCTTCTATATTTTGGAAAACTTTAAGGAGAATGGGTATTATATCTTCTCTGTATGTCTGATAAAATTCCGAGGTGAATCCATCTGGCATTGGGGTTTTGTTCTTTGGTAGTTTTTTGATTACCGCTTCAATTTGTTTGCTGGTAATTGTTTAGATTTTCTGTTTCTTTCTGGGTCAGTCTTGGAAGGTTGTATTTTTTAGAAAGTTCTCCATTTCTCCTAGGTTTTCCAGCTTGTTAGCATATAGGTTTTCATAGTATTCTCTAATAATTCTTTGTATTTCTGTGGGGTCCGTCGTGATTTTTTCCTTTCTCATTTCTGAATCTGTTGATGTGTGTTGATTCTCTTTTCCTCTTAATAAGTCTGGCTAGAGGCTTATTTATTTGGTTTATTTTCTCAGAGAACCAGCTCTTGGTTTCATTGATTTTTTTCTATTGTTTTATTCTTCTCAATTTTGTTTATTTCTTCTCTGATCTTTATTATGTTCCTCCTTCTGCTGACTTTAGGTCTCCTTTGTTTTTTTTTTTCCAATTTTGATAATTGTGACATTAGACTATTCATTTGGGATTGTTCCTCCTTCTTTAAATATGCCTGGTTTGCTATATTCTTTCCTCTTCAGACTGCTTTTGCTGTGTCCCACGGAAGTTGGGGCTTTGTGTTGTTGTTGTCATCTGTTTCCATATATTGCTTGATCTCTATTTTAATTTGGTCGTTGATCCATTGATTATTTAGGAGCATGTTGTTAAGTCTCCATGTGTTTGTGGGCCTTTTTGCTTTCTTTGTACAGTTTATTTCTAGTTTTATACCTTTGTTGTCTGAAAAGTTGGTTGGTAGAATTTCAATCTTTTTGAATTTACTGAGGCTCTTTTTGTTGCCTAGTATGTGGTCTATTCTGGAGAATGTTCCATGTGCACTGGAGAAGAATGTGTATCCTGCTGCTTTTGGATGTAGAGCTCTATAGATGTCTATTAGGTCCATCTGTTCTAGTGTGTTGTTCAGTGCCTCTGTGTCCTTACTTATTTTCTGTCTGGTGGATCTATCTTTTGGAGTGGGTGTTGTGCGAAGTCTTCTAAAATGAATGCATTTCATTCTATTTCCTCCCTTAATTCTGTTAGTATTTGTTTCATATATGCTGGTGCTCCTGTGTTGGGTGCATATATATTTATAATGGTAATATCCTCTTGTTGGACTGATGCCTTTATCATTGTGTAATGTCCTTCTTTATCTCTTGTTACTTTCTTTGTTTTGAAGTCTATTTTGTCTGATACTAGTACTGCCACACCTGCTTTTTTCTCCCTGTTGTTTGCATGAAATATCTTTTTCCATCCCTTGACTTTTAGTTTGTGCATGTCTTTGGGTTTGAGGTGAGTCTCTTGTAAGCAGCATATAGATGGGTCTTGCTTTTTTATCCATTCTATTACTCTGTGTCTTTTCACCCCATTTACATTTAGGGTGATTATTGAAAGATAGGTGCTTGTTGCCATTGCAGGCTTTAGGTTCATGGTTACCAAAGGTTCAAGGTTAGCTTCTTGACTATCTTACTATCTAACTTAACTTGCTTATTGAGCTATTATAAACACTGTCTGATGATTCTTTATTTCTCTCTCTTCTTATTCCTTCTCCATTCTTTATATGTTGGGTGTTTTATTCTGTGCTCTTTTGTGTTTCCTTTGCCTGCTTATGTTGGTAGTTGATTTTATGTTTTGTCTTTAGTTAGTGTTTGGTTGGTCTACTTTCTTTGCTGTGATTTTATTTTCTCTGCTGAAATCTGTTTAGCCTTAGGAATGCTCCCATCTAGAGCAGTCCCTCTAAAATACCCTGTAGAGGTGGTTTGTGGGAAGCAAATTCCCTCAACTTTTGCTTGTCTGGGAATTGTTTAATCCCTCCTTCATATTTAAATGATAATCGTGCTGGATACAGTATTCTTGGTTCAAGGCCCTTCTGTTTAATTTCATTCAATATATCATGCCATTCTCTTCTGGCCTGTGAGGTTTCTGTTGAGAAGTCTGATGATAGCCTGATGGGTTTTCCTTTGTAGGTGACCTTTTTTCTCTCTCTGGCTGCCTTTAATACTCTGTCCTTGTCGTTGATCTTTGCCATTTTAATTATTATGTGTCTTGGTGTTGCCCTCCTTGGATCCCTTTTCATGGGAGTTCTGTGTACCTCTGTGGTCTGAGAGGCCGTTTCCTACCCTAGTTTGGGGAAGTTTTCAGCAATTATTTCTTCAAAGACACTTTCTATCCCTTTTTCTCTCTTCTTCTTCTTCTGGTACCCCTATAATGTGGATATTGTTCCTTTTGGATTGGTCACACATTTCTCTTAATATTGTTTCATTCCTGGAGATACTTTTATCTCTCTCTGCATCAGCTTCTATGCGTTCCTCTTCTCTGGTTTCTATTCCGTTAACTGCCTCTTGCATCTCGTCCATTCTGCTTTTAAGTCCTTCCAGAGATTGTTTTATTTCTGTATTCTCCCTCCCTACTTTGTCCATTAGCTCTTGCATTTTTCTCTGCAGCTCCATCAGCATGGTTATGACCTTTACTTTGAATTCTTTTTCAGGAAGATTGGTTAGGTCTGTCTCCCCAAGCTACTTCTCAGGGATTTTCTCTTTTAGTCTGGTCTGGATGAAATTCTTCTGCCTTTTCATAGTGATAGAGGTAGTTGTGGGGAGTAGGCACGTGTGTCAGCTGGGAGATCGTCCCTTCTTGCTAGTTTGTGGCCTTCCTCTCCTGGAAGAACGGTGACCCCTAGCGACTTGTGCTGGGCAACTGCGCACAGATGGGGTCTCTGATTCTTGCTCGGCTGCTGTGGGCATGGCTGGCCTCAGGCTTCTGCTCTGCTATGGTGGGGCCACGCCGGAGGGGTAACAGGCGGGAGGCTGTTTAATCGCTGTGAGGGGCCTCAAAGCTGCGCTGCTGCCCAGGGGGTTAGCGCGCCCAAGTTCCCTGGGACTCCCAGCTGCTGGGCTAAGTGTCCCAAGATGTTTCCATCCAGCTGTGGGGTCCCTGTCCCTTTAAGACTTTCAAAGAGCACTCGCTTTTCTTTGTCCCAGGGGCACCGGCTGCGGGGACCCACTCAGAGATTTTACTGTCCTGTTTCCTTAGTATCCAGCGCACCATGCACTGTGTGTCTGCGCTCCGATGCGGATGGCTAGGGCTGGGTGTTTAGCAGTCCTGGGCTCCCTCTCCCTCCCCGCTCCGATTCCTCCCCTCCCGCTGGGAGCTGGGGTGACGGGCGCTCGGGCTCCGCCGGGCTGCGGCTTGTATCTCACCCTCTTCGCGAGGCGCTGGGTTCTCGCAGGTGTAGATGTAGCCTGGCTGTTGTCCTGTATCTTCTGGTCTCTCTTTTAGGAATAGTTGTATTTGTCGTATTTTCAAAAATATATATGGTTTTGGGAGGAGATTTCCACTGCTCTTCTCATGCTGCCATCTTGGCTCCTCCCTCTAAAATTACAATTTTTATATAAAATTATTTTAGAAGATTTAATTAAAATAAAAATGAAATATAAATTTTAGCTGTATTTAACCAACTCTGATTTTAATTTTCAATTTTCATTGTTGTATTTTGACTTTTGAATTCTAATAAATCATTTAAAATAGTTAGATAAATGGCATATAGGTCTCTGTTTATATCCTTGTCTTAGAATTAGGGGTGAGCTTCATTTGACAATCTTCCCTCCCCACTTTGAACTAACTTTCTCAGTGTCCTTTTTCAAAGCAGTATCTAAAGCTGGTATGTTTAGTGTGTTATTTGCTGGGATGTTGGTTACAAACCCTTTCCTTGTTTCAATCTAGTGTAGTTATTTCAGCAACAAGATCCAAGTAAGCAACTTGGGACAAGAAATGTAATCATAAAGTAGTGCTCCACACACACAATAAAAATATTTGGAATATGAAAATAAAGTCTGAATCTGTTACTTAAATGCACAAAATAATAACATTCATCCACTTTTACTATCTGGCCCAGAATCTCCATAAAAATGGAACCTCTTTCCGCATTATTTATTCTAAAACTCCTGGGAATTATGACTCCCTATTTTTCCTCTTTCAGAAAAATGCTCACTTCAAGTTAAATGCCGAATTCAACTTAAAATTCCAAGCTTTCACATCTCCTGAAAAGAAGGGTTCTTTAAGACAATTACAACTAACTGAAATCTGCTTGAAAGTTGCAAGACTCTGGGCAAAACCTTAACTTTTCTGAGATTCAATTTTCCTGTTCATGCAAGAGGGATAAAATAATTCATGTGTCATAAGTGTAAGATGCCAGGCACAGACTTAGCAGCTTAATATTAGTTAGCTATTATTAGAGCAGAAAGGAAATCTGTGCAGAACATACAGACTTCAGAGGAAGGTGGACCCAGGTTTGAATCCAACTCTGCCACTAACTGAATGTGTGAATTTTAGTCACATACTTCACGTCTCTGAGTCCCAGTTTCCTCTGTAGCATGGTCATCAGGAGGATCCAGATTTAATAGTTCTTAACACATAGTAGGAGCTCAATAAATTGTGGTGAATTGCCCTCACTACTGTAAAAGGGGTCAATTACACCAGAGAATAAGTATATGTTCCCTATTGCAAACAGTTATTCTTGTACCTTAAAAAATGTTTCTTTCTACCCAGAGAAACTGCTCCCTTCTTATTCCAACTTTTCTTAAAAACTTTGCTACCGTTCAACAAAAAGAAAACAATTAGCTAATACAGAGGAGGTCATTTATTCATCTACATAATGGAAGAATTTCTAGTATGCTATATAACCTCTGTTCATATTTAAATGATCTTAGAAAACCTAGTTGATGGGTGAAAATTCATCTTTCAGATATCATGGGGTTTGGCTGGAACCCAGGAGAAGCCAGGAGTAAAATGATTTCTTAGTGTTTTTTTGTCTGTTTATGGTTGTGTATGGGTTTGTGTTTTAGGGCTCAATGAACTTGAACTGGCCACTGTTCTTTCGGCCTTTAAGACAAGCTGAATTCTACATAGGTATAAAAAAAATCTCATAAAAATTGAGAATTAGGTTTATTGTGTCCAGGACTGATCTAGTGGTGGTAGGGTGGACATATGCAAGGAAAGATGTAGTTGAGAGGGTTAGGGCAGGTTTAGCATGTTGGGCACTTCCTAAAAATGATGGAACGTACTGGTTATCACCTTAGGAAACTCCTTGGGTCACTGATTATAAAAATCATCTGTAGGTCTTAAATTTTATTTCTAATAACGGTGAATCATTCAGAGCAAGAACTGCAACAGACTAATCCCTCCCGGCTCATTCTCTGGGATGCTCTATACTTCCTCTCCTGAGAAAGACCACTCACATGGGTAATAATAACTTAAGCCTTCTAGGAAAAGAATGCCAACAAAGAAATAGTTTCCCTACTTTATTTACATGAGTCTCTGTTTTGAGACGAGGAGAGGAAGTGGAGTTTGCATTTTGCACCTTTTTAAAAAAATTTTTTTGTCATACTAAGCTCTGTAACCAGCAGGGTGTAGAGGTCAGGGCATGTCCTGAATATCAGCCACAGATATCCCCAGACACCCAGCTGGAGTGTCCCTTTTCATCTGAACTCCAAAGTCAGGGTTACATGGAGTAAGGGATCCACATGCTTTTTCAATTAGACTTTGTCCACTTCCTCTCTTGCTTCAGCACAGGGCAAGTTCAGCTTTCCGGGTCAGGGCTGATTCCAGCCCCAGTCAGCCTCTCTGCCCACCTTACATCCTCTACCTACCATTCACTGGGAGCAGTGGCACGACTTGCCCCATCACATTCTTCTTTGGTGTTGGCTTTAAAATGCTCCGGTTGTGGTTAAATATATGTTGGAGGGGGAGGGGAAAGGGCTTGGTCAAAACACACACAGGCCGACTAGTGAGAGAGAGGCCGCAGAACCTGCGCAGCGCTTAGGAAGTACTAAGAGGGGCAAAGCCTGACTTTTCTCCAAGCCATTTCTCCCTGTGACTCAGAAATGTGGAATCATGTCAGTTTTGTGCAGTTCTTTAACATTTAGCACTGCATGTGTTTGACACCCACATCTCAGCAAAGAAACTCTTTAGGACAGAAACACATCTCCATTTCTTCCTCACCCCATCTCAGCAAAGGACACCATCATCTCTGACTGTGGTAATCATAAATCTAGGAGTGTCCTTGACTCTTCCTTCCTTCTTACCCCTTTTTATCAATCCATCATCAAATCCTATAGATTTATACCTTCTAAAATAATTTTTCAATACATTGACTCATCAGTAGTTTCAGCTGGGGGTGATTTTATCCATATGTTGTCCAGCAGCTGTCTCTGGGGAGGTCTCTCCCTGCACACTAGGTGAAACCTCAGCCTAGACAGAGGAGGGTTCTTGATGCTGATGATAAAAAAAGAATTTTCAAACAGGTCAGAGGAGTAGAGGTAAGGAAGAAATTAATTAAAGCTAGGGTAGCAGCAAATAGCAGCAGTGCAGGCAGCAGAGCACAAGGACGAGCAGAGGGGGAAAAAGGAAGCTCATTGCATTCCTGCTCAGCATAGGGCAGATCCCTTGCCAACTTCTGAAGCCAGGGTCACCTGGCATCTGGTGTCTGCTTGAATCTTCCGGGTGTGGGTACTAAGCCCCTACCACCCAAGGATTTGGGGGAGCCATAGAGCACTGGATGGAGTGAGATTAAGTTCTGAGAACTTCCCAAAGGCAAAGAAAGTAGATTTGGGGGCAGGCTACCAAAGAGCATGATCTTACAGCTGCAGTCCTATCTGAGTAACCCACGTGACAGTGAGATAGGGAGGCAGCAGGGAGTAACTCTGCCCAGTTAGAGTATAGTGTGGACCCTGAAAAAAGACAAAGTCTTGCTGAGGCTTCAGAAATGTAGAGGAAGAACAGGGTGCTTGAGATTGAAACAATGTAACAATGTACACCCCATCGGGACCCAGTGATATGGAAAAGCTTGCTGGCAATAGTCACAGTAGGCCCATTAGTTTACATTAGGGCATCCGGGTAACCTTTACAGAGATAGGATAAAACATAACTAGCATTCTGCTAAACCTATAGAAAACTAACAGCTCCCACTGTAACAAGCATAAAACCCTAGACACTGAGACCCCAAGCGGCAGCCTTGCCCCTCCCTGCACCTGTGGGGAGTTCCAAACTTTCTCTTATCCTGAATAAAACTCTCTGTAAATCTCCTACCTTGCTCATTCATGAAGTTCATTCTTCAACTCTGTGAACAAGAACCCCAGTATCAACAGGAACTTGCAAGCCCATATCAGAGATCCCTGCAGCCCTTCCATCCTTGTCTGAAATAGAACAGAGAGAGTAAAGACTTGTGCTTAAGTCTAGAAAACTGAATGAAATAGCAAAATAACAAAGATGCTTACCATTGGAAGAGTGAAGAGACAAAATGCAGTAAGTTGAGCAGCAAGAAGTCTTCATTTAAGGCAAAGTACAGACTTGAAGACAGGGCAGTGTGGGCAACCTCAGAGAGAAGGCGCACTTAAGGGCTTAGGGTTCTGTCTTTTAAGGCTCTCAAGAATGGGGCAAAGGGCCAGGGGGAAGCATAGGTTTGACATGTAGTCTCATGATGTCTGTCTCCCGTAAGAGACATTATGTCACCATCCATAGTAAGTCCTCTAGATATTCTGTAAGATAAAGTTAACACAAGGAATTTCTTGCTCCTGTTGTTCCCAAGACAGTGGTTACCCTCAAGCAGTGGGCATATACCATTTAGGACTACTTGCCCTGACGTAAGACAGGGTTAGTTATTGGTTGATTATCATATAGAAAGCTTACCTGTCAAGTCCCAGGTTTTTAAAATGGAATCTAAGCCTTAAAATGGAGTCTCTCCTTTTCTTCCTTTTCATCATAGGCAGGAAAAATTAATCCTGACGCTTGTCTCATTTCCCTGCCCTACCTCACATAGACATTTTGGTTGTCCCATCTGGAGAAGTGCTCCTGGCACCCCCGAACCCCTCTTCCAACCCCAAATGCCAGTAGTGCTGGGCTTGAAAACCCTGCTTTGCTTTGCTTCCCTTGTTAGGACCATGAAATAGGCTCCTAAAAGATCTTCCTATTTCTATTCTCCCCACTCGCCTACCCAATTGATAACCCTCTTGCAGCCAGAATGATCTTTTATAAACATAGATCTGATCATATCATTCTTCCCCTTAAAACCATTTAATGTCTTTCCATGGCTTTTAGGGTAAAGGCCAGAATTCTCAGCCTAACCTTTACCTGGCCCTTGGCTGCTTCTCCAGGCCCATCATCTCCCACTGCTCCAATCACACCGCTTTTCCCAGTTCATCCAATCTGTTGTTCTGCCTTAATACCTTTACAAAAACTCTCAGCCCATTTCCCCCTTCCCCCTTGCTGTGCCTCCAGCAATCACTCCTCTTCCTTCTGAGCACGTGTGCAGACAGACCATCTGTCACTGCCCATCCAATTAGGTGAGGACCCTAACAAAAGCGCTCATGATATCAATTGCCTTTTCTACTTACTTCAGTCTATAAATTCTATATTTGTATAATGAAGTGGGTGTCTATTCTCCTCCCTGTAACTAGTTTCTAAGTTCCAAGAAGAAAGGAATTTTATCTGTTTTGTTCGTTATTTGTTCTAAGTGACTAGCACAAGGCATGGGAGGTACTCAGTAAATATTTGTGAATGGAATGAAGGCAAGCAGGTGGCTAAACAGCCAGAAGAGACCTAAAGAAGGAAAGAGGACTGGAAGGGAGGAGTAACCGCTGCGGACCCGAGCCGGGATCCGGCGTTCGCTGCCCGCGGTCGGGCTGAGAGACACCTGGCCGATGGCGCAAAGGCCGGGAGCGAGATGAGTCCGTCTACGCAACCAGCCGCTCAGCCCTGTCCGTGAGGTCGGCGTCCACCGCCCTGCGACTGACTGCGGTCTCGAGGAAACCCTTTCTTCCGACCTGCATCCCCTTCCTGCCTTCTTCCTCCTACCATTCTTTAGATCTGCTCTTCCGGAAACTTCGACGTCTTCTCCTTCAACCCCGACGCCTTCCTACGAGCTCCTTCCCTGTGTGATCTCTTTGCTCCACCCGCTCATCCCTTATCCGACGACCACATGCCCGGCAGTCTACCCCCGCCCTGTTTCTGCGACCCCACCCCTAGCTCGCTGACCCAGTAGTGCTTTCCTCCACTTTTCATTTCTGCCTCCTCTTTCTGGCTCAGTGTTCCCTTCAGTGACTTGCTGCCCCCCGACCTTTCATACATATCCCCAGCCCATGCTTGTCCCACAGTCTTCCCCCACAGGGCCATCAATTCCTGCCTTCTAACTCCTATCCACTAATTTTGGATTTACTTGCATTTATAGTGGCCTTTGGAAAGCATAAAGTGCAGCACAGATAAAAGGGGGTATTTCCTTACACATTCTAGACTGTTACATGCACTCTGTTCCATACAGCATCGTCCTTCTGTCCTGGCTGTATACACTCAATTTCTTGAAGTTTCTCACCAAACGGGTGTCCGTCTCTTGCCCTCTCCACCATTTTTGAGCATAGCTTTAATATTTAAAAGTAGAATCTCCCTTCATCTCAGATTCTCATTCCTTGTAGAATACACCCACAACACACTCCTTATTTAAAAGTATGTTCCTCTTGTGTTCTAACTTTTCCATTCATGTTGACTTAATTCCTTTTATTTCTGCATTTATCTGTATTTTTAGATCTAAAATATAGCTACACATGCTTCATCTCTGCAAAGATGCAGTTTTCTACCCAACTCACAACCACGAAGCAGGGCTGCCCTATTCAAAGTTGTTTTTTAAAGTTTATTTTTAAAATCAAAACAAATGATGAAAGAAAAGCCTAGGATATAACCGTTTTCTATTAGGATCAAGCTCTTCTTTCACTCTGTTGTTCTCCCTTTTTCTTTTCCAAGTATACAAGACCCCACAATGCTTTCTGAGACTTTCTCAAGTTTGTTCAGAGGATTTGCTTCACTGAAAAAGTTCTCTGAAGGTGGCTCTTGAGACTTATGGAACTTTAGATCTACTTTTAAATTTCTGTAGTGCCTGGACTAAAACTGTCTCACAGCCAATATGTGTTCTTTTATGTTTTTTCTTTTTCATCTTAGAGATTGTTTTGGGCAGAGAGGGGGTGGAAACCAGATAGATGTGTTTCAGAGAACTTGATGACCTTTTGTTTGCTTTGTTAAAAAAAATAAAAAGTATTTGAAATGTATTGATGGTGAACTATCTTTTCCCAAAGATGGGTGCAAGGATTCCCTAAGCAGAATGTTCATTTTGTCAACAACAGCACCATTTGCTATCCTTGTGGGAATTTCATAATATTTATTAATATTGAAACCAAGAAAAAGACTGTCCTTCAGCGTATGAATGGAGTTGTGGGCGTCGTGGCAACTAATCCTCCTTATGAAGTTGTGGCTTTTTCTGACCGGAAGCTAAAACCTATCTTCTATATATGCAACTTCCCTGGTTTGACCAGAAGGACCAAATTAAAAGGTATCCTGCAAGCCCCTTCCTCTGCCATAACTGAAAGATTTTGTTATAAGATGTGACCAGATCTAGTTCTTATCAATGAGGGGTTTTGGGGGAAGGGTTTTGTAATATACATTTTTAAAGAAGGAATCAGGCTGATCATGGCTGATTTAATCACCTGGGCTACAGCCTTGCTACTCAAAGTGTGGTCTGCTTACCTTCAACATGGCATCACCTAGGATGGTACACATACAGAAACTGTCCCATCCCAGACCCAGTGAATCAGAATCTGCATTTTAACAAGATTCTCCAGGTAATTCATATGCACATGAAACTTGAGAAGCACTGGATCAGAAGACTATCACAGCACTTAAAGCAGTTTGAGAACCTTTTTCAGAACATTTTTTTCTTTCCTGTTGATTTATTGAAAATCTTGGTGAATTGATACTGTGTAACTTCTAAAGATAAGTCTCCGAGCCTCAATTTCCTTATCTGTGAATGGGATAATAGTAGTATCTACTGTTAAGTCTGTGTTGATTATAAGTGAAATTGTATGGATATATGTATATACATACAATTTCATTTATGTAATGTGTCAATCAATGTTACCTATTGCTTAAATTATTGCTGAATCCTTATAGAAACAGCTGACCCAGACCGGACAGCTGCATATCTACTGGAGTCTTCATCTGATTCCCTCACTTAACACATTAGGGCAGAAAGCTCCAGGGAGCTTGAGGCTGGTCCTAGTTATGTAGCCTTACAGGTCAAATACGTGTTTGGGTCAAGCCAGGGAATTCCACTATAATTAATAACATCTTATTTGTGGAGAATTAAGTTTTCCTCATTATTCAGACTACACTAAGTAAATTCAGCAAATAACAAAGTTTAGTGTTATATTATGCTCAGTTAAAGTGAGAAGAGTAAAAAAAAAAACAGAAACAGAACCATTAAAAATAAACAGAACTTGCAATAAAGATACTAACGTAAAAAAAGACAGATGTAGAGAAGTCAAAGCTCGTACCTGTCTGTGGAAGCACACTGAAGAACAGCAGAGAGGAAGACCAGAGCCCCACACAGGCAGGCAGAAGCACACACCTCCTTGTCTTAGCATCCTCATAATGCACATTTTAAATACAGTGTTGCTAAGACTTAAAGTCATGTTTCATTTCTTCAACCACAGGTACAAACGAGAGTAGAACTTTGTATAGTTCTTCCAAGAACTGGAAGATATTAAGTAAAGTGCCAGATATCGCCTAAGGTACAGAGATATGGAAGTAAGCTAAAATGATTACAACTCCCCAACTATTTAAAGTTGTTTGAATAACTTTTCTAATTACAGAGTTTCATAAGTTTATGGAATATTTTATGGTTCTTAGGTCATTTCAACTCACACTGGGACATACACACTGCAGTATGCTCAGTCCTGCATGAAAGTCTCCAGACAGTGACCTAATGGTCTTAATTTACTCTTAATATTTTTTAAAAGCAGATCTTAACTTTGCTCCTAGTTTTCTATTCCTAGTCTTAAAAATCAGCCCCAGGAGATCACTTTTTCCAAGAGCTAAATGCCTTTGAATTATGTGAAAATCTTTAGATAAAGGAAATAAACTCTGGTCTGGGCTTAAACTTAATCTGAGCATGATAATTAAATCCTTGTAATGGATTTTGTATTTCAGGCAATGTTCTTCTGGACTACACTTTGCTTTCATTCAGTTACTGTGGCACCTACCTGGCTAGTTACTCCTCTCTTCCAGAATTTGAACTGGCCCTCTGGTAAGTTGCAGCATCCTGCAGATATTCTTTCACTGAGTTAACATTTTAACCTTGTCCTTCTGGGTGTTATCAAAGGATGAAGACATGAAAAGTCTGTAACAAAGAAAAATGGAAGGAATCAAAGCCCTAATCATAAGGTTTAATATAGTTGCTACTTTCAGGCATAAAGTTTGGCAGGGCAAAAGCTATATGAGACTTAAATTGCTTACTGTCCTCCTCTTTTTATTAATATGTTGTATTTCCTTTGTCAGGTAAAGAATACATTAATAGATACATAAAAGTTTCATCTTCAAATAAATAGTAACTGAGTTGTTTGCATATTTTCCACTAATGTTGAAATTAAGGTAGTCTCTATATAGAGCTCAATTTGAAGTAATTGTTTTTAGACACATCGAAACAATTATATGTCCAGAGAGTGGAACATTCTACCACATTTGGCAGCTGCATAGGAAATACCTGTGGGCAAGTATTGTGTCTTTGCTGGATCATTTCATGTGACCAACTTCAAAGCTGCACTTACCCTTCCATCCATAATATAAACTTCTTCAGGCAGAAATATGTCTTTTAAGAAGTACAAAATGTTCCAGCAATAATTGAGGGTACACCTTACATACCAACATTTCTCATACAAAACTGTAATAATCTAGATTCAGAGAGCCACATTTAGTTTATGCAGTTTCTTCTTCTAAAAAGTTTTATTCAGGTACAACTAATATTAATAAACTGCTCATATATAAATTATGCAATTTAGTAAATTTTGACTTGTGTATACACCCCTGAAACCATCACCATAATCAAAATAATAAATATATCCATCACCCCAAGAATTTCCCTGTGCCCCTCACTGGCCTTCCTTATTGGCCCTTGCCACACATGCCCCTCCCCCACTGATGCCATTCCCCCACCCCCAGCCCCCAGATAACCACTGGTGTGCTTTCTGATGTCCTCTGCATTAGTTTAGTTTGCATTTTCTAGAATTTCATATACAGGGAGTCACACATTATATACTCTTTTTTTGTCTATCTTTCATGTGGCGGCATTATTTGGAAATTCTCTTATGTTGCTGTGTGTATCAGTAGTTCATCCCATTCCATTCCCTGGTATGGATATACCACAGCTTGTTTATCCACTCACCTGTTGGTAGATATATTATTAGTTTGCTAGGACTGCTGTTAACAAAGTACCACAAACTTAGCGCCTTAAACAACAGAAATATACTGTCTCAGTTCTGGAGGCCGGAAGTCTGAGATCAAGGTGTCAGCAGGATTGGTTCCTTCCGGGTTATGAGGGAGAATCTATTCCAGGCCTTGCTCCTTGGCTTGGAAATAGTTTTTAGAGACATTAAACATGTCTTCATCAACACGTCTTCATGTTCACATGACGTTCTCGTGCACGGGTATCGGTCTCTGTATTTCCCCCTTTTATAAGGATACTAGACGTACTGAGTAAGGCCACACTAAATGACCTCATTTAATTTAGGAAAGACTCTACTTCCAAATAAGGTCACATTTTGAGATGTTGACGATTAGGGCATCAACATATTAATTTGCCTGTGGGCAAGTAAATGGGGAGGATACACAATTCAACTCATAGAAGTACTTATGAGTAGGAATCAGCCTCTGAAGAGCAGAAAGAAGATGATTCCAAGCAGAGAAAGGCATTTGCAAAGGCCATGAGGTCAGAGAAAATATGGCAATTTTGAAGATTTAATTAAGAGGTCATAAATGGAACAAGTGCTTGGCCATGAGAGGCAAGCCTGAAGGGACAGTCTGAGGCCCGCTCATGAGCAACCTTGTAAATGAATAACCATGTAGTTTTATCATCCAAATCAGGATACTTGTGGAAGTGACAAGGGCTGTTATTAATTAATACAGAAGGATACTTTCCCTATCTACGAGCCATGCTAATGAGCACATCCTTTATCCTAAGGGCGATATTAAAGGGTTTTAAGTAGGAATGTGACATGCTCAGATCTGTGGGTAGGAAGACCCCTAGCCATACCGTGAAGGTATACTGGAGGGGATTAGTGAGAACATGAATTAGAAGGCTGTGGTGGTCCAGGTGAGAGATGATAGCAGCACAGACTAGGGCTGTGGGAGTAGGGATGGAGGGCAGTGGGGATCCTGGGAGTGTTGAGGAGGCAGCACCATGGCACTTGATTACTTGGCTGTATGTTGGGTGTGGTGCTGAGGGAGAGGAACAGTCAAGGGTCATACCCAGAGTTGTGATGGGCAACCTGGGGACATTATGGTGCTATTTAGAAAGATATCCCAGAGGGAAGTTGGGAGAGGCAGTCAGGGAAGATGAGTCGAGACAAGCTGAGTTGAAGGTGCCTGTGACAATAAACAGATGTGATCACCCTACAGAAGTGGCTTAAACAAGACAAAAGTTTCTTTCATGTGCCTAAGTCTGGGTATGAGCAGCCCATGGCTGGTATGGTGTTCCCTGGTGTCAGGGACCAGTCACCCATTATCTTGTTGCTCTCCCACGCTTAATGTGTTGCCCTCGTCTCTAGTTTAAAGTGGCCACTGCCCAAGTAGTTTTGGGAGCCAGCGGGAAGGGAAAGGGATAAGGGAAAGGGCACAAACCTTTCTTGGAATGCATAGCCTGGAAGTTGCACACATCACTGCCACATGGTTCCCACTGGCCAGCTTAGAAGCAGGCCTTGTTGAGCTACAAGGCTGGCTGGGAAACATGGCCCTCACCATGGGTGACCATGTGGCTGGCTAAAAACCAGGGGTTCTGTGACTTGGAGGGAGAAATGGAGGATAAATGTTGAGGGCCACACTAGCCTCTGCCACAGATATCCAGGGCTGGAGCTCAGCAGAGAGGGCTGGAGACAAACATTTGGGAGTTGTTAAATCAGACTGGTAATCAAAGTGCTAAAAGTGGTTAAGAACATCTAAAGGGTGGAACCAAGAGGAAAACAAATAAAAGGGACTGAAAGAGGACAGGGAACCTAATATGAGATTCAGGAGGAGCAGTTGTGGATGGAAAATGGACACTAGGCACGAGGGTTCCAGAATATGGCTGTGTTCTGTGAAAGCAGAGCCTGAGGCAGCAACTCGGGAACCCCACGTTTAGTTGGGGTTCCCCAGGAAGGAGGAAAGGAGGAGAGCTCAACATAATGAGGGCTCGTTATTTTGCTGGCCACCACTTAGCACCAATTGACGGCTTCATCTCCCAGGTGGTCTTCTGAGAGGCTGTATGAACTACGTGAACGGGGACAGTCCTCAGACAGTGGGCTGGGAAGGGCAGAGGAAGAGGTAAGAATTTACCAGTTCCTGCTGTCCCACCAGTCAGAAGTTCACTGCACAGGGTGGTAACTGCTGCATTTTCAGGTTTAGTGAGACCTTCTGTGTGT
This sequence comes from Manis pentadactyla, assembly GCF_030020395.1. Lineage (NCBI taxonomy): Eukaryota > Metazoa > Chordata > Mammalia > Pholidota > Manidae > Manis > Manis pentadactyla. The sequence continues at coordinate 114,914,803 of NC_080026.1, read as the reverse complement.
CATGCCCAGGGGCCATGCCACTAGGCATATGGAGCAGGCATGAGGGGAGGCACATGTACCCACGTGAAGTCAGTCGGAGCCTACCCAGTTGGACAGCCCCTGAGTCAGCGAGGCAGAACAGGCTCCAGAAACTGTGGAAGCTGAGAGGTTTGAGATGTCCTGTAAGAGGTGTGTGCCAGCGAGGCATTCCAAGAGTCATTCCAGAGGCAGTAGTGGTGAGCTGCATCAGATCCCACAGACGTGAAGTCAGACAAGGACCGAGAAGAGCCTGCTGGAATTAGAATGAAGCCAGATACTGCATTTGGAGAGGCTGTGTCAGTGGAATGGTGGTGGGTCCTGGGACAGGAAGAGATAGGGAGCAAGGAAGAGGAGGCAGCGAGCTTAGGACAACCCCGTCAAGAAATTAGGCTCGAGGGAAAGGGAGAAAGACATGGAAGGGTAAATTTGAAGGAGGCTTTTTTACAGTTGGTACAGATGAGCACTCAAGTGTTGACAGGAAGGAGTCAGGAAAGAGTCTAAAGATGCACAAGTGAAGGAATAACGGATGAACTAATGCTCCTAAGAAGGTGAGACCCAGCGCCCAGAGCACAGGCAGTGCGAGTGGCCTTAGGTAGGACATGCCTTCCACTGTGGTGGGAAAGGACAAGGAAAGAATGATACAGGGCCTCACAGGTTGTTATGCTTGGTAGCAGAAATTTGGGGAATCATCAGCTGACGGCCTCTATCTTCTTCATGGGACCCAAGGCCATTTAGTGGGAGTAAGAAGGAAGTGGAGGAGTTAGAGGCTTTGGGAAAATGGGCAATATTGAAAATGGCTGCTTTTGAGAATGGGAGAAAGAACTGACCAGAGAAGCAGCAGGACCAGAGGTCGTACTGAGGGTCCAGTGGAGTGATAACCGTGAATGTATAATGTCACTAACACGTGGTCCTGTGTTCTTTGTTCCTCTCTCTCCAGCAGCCTGGGCTCCCAGTGGTATGTCTCCAGGGCTGATGGGTTTTACCAGGCATCTGAGGCAGAAAGTCAAAAGATTCCGGGAATCAGCAACGCTGGTTGCTGGCTGATAAGATGGACAGGACACTTGTGATGGGGATGCAAGGACAGGAGAGCCAGAAGGGAGCTGAAAGACAGGGCAAGCTCAGTAAGCAGCAGTGCCAGGTTCTTAGTCACAACTCTGAATGGAGTGCTGGTTCCTTGCATGAGGGGGCAGCTCACATTTATTTTTTCCTCCCATTTCATTTAGCAAAAGATCTTGCCTGTGGAAGGAGTTCAGGATATTCTCTTCAATGGGTAAATGAATGAATCCATGTTAAAGTACTAATACTGTGATTTAAAGTCAGGAAATGATCAGTTGGTATCAATGTGTATAGTACACCTAGATCCACACAGAGTATTCGTATTTAGTAATTAGAGATTTAGACACCCACAATTGTTTCTCAGCAAATGCGATGATACATTCCACTTTCTAGATGTGGATGGATTAAATCCACATTTAATAAAGAGGATAAAATAGTGTTAGTAGCATATGATAGAGTGTTATTTTTAAAACACTCAGTTATTTTGCTTTTTTAGAAGGGTATACTATAATTATTTATAAATTTGATATTAATATGGAGTAAATAAATTGCATCATAAGTTAAGTCTCAATCTATGTAAATTATTTTCAAATAATTAAGTAAATGTCCTCAAGATATGAAATTCAAATGAATTATTTTTCACCAAATGCAATTTTCCTCTAAGGAACTGGGAATCAAGTGTTATTTTGTGCAAGAAGTCACAACCTGGTGTAGATATCAGCCAGATGACTTTTAACCCCATGAACTGGCACCAGCTGTGCTTGTCAAGTCCAAGTACAGTTACTGTGTGGACCATTGAAAGAAGTAACCAGGATCATTATCTCAAATCCAAGTAAGAGACTTCGTTACACACAACAGAGTTGTGGTCTTCATTTGCATTCATGTGATGTGACTGGATGCCGTGTGTGTGTGTGTGTGTGTGTGTGTGTGTGTGTGTGTGTGTGTGTGTGTGTGAGAGATACGTGATAGATCCTCTCCTGTGATGCTGGGCAGAGGCAGCCAGCTGCAGCTCCCGACCAGCCAGGTGATCCCACAGGTAAACGACCCATACAATTACAACCATTCCGTACCTGTACAGCCATTCTGTTTTCACTTTCAGTACAGTGAAATATTAAATACTTTATTGTAAAATAGGTGTTGTGTGAGGTAAGTCTGCCCAACTAAGTCCAATGTAAACGTTCTGAGCACCTTTAAGGTGGGCCAGGCTAAGCTATGATGTTTGGTAGGTTGTGTATTAAATGCATTTTTGACTTACAGTGTTTTCAGTTTATGATGGGTTTATCAGGAGGTAACCCCATTGTAAGTTGAGGAATATCTGTATATATATTTTACTCAGTGTTTTCAAACTTGCATTAATTGTCAACATTTAATATTTGGTAAGATTTCTCATAAATATCCAGATTACGATATTCTCTTGAAATTATGGAACCAAAATTCTCATGTCAATAGACCCTCTTGACTCGAACTGAGTGCCACCTACCACCTTTAGGAGGGAAGACACTTTCCTGTTTGCCACAGTCCTCACCTGGCCACACACATCACTTGCCTGACCTGTCAGTGCTCAAATTTACATTTCCTGCTTTCGATATTCACTTTGAACATTTCTGAAAATCTCTGTGTACTTAATGTATAACTGCATTACTCATCCTTTGGTGATCTAATATATAGTTTAAAATGTACTCTTTGGCTTTTATCTGTCTTTTTTCGTAAATTATAACACTTTCGTACCTTGCTTACCACCCATAAGCAGCAATTACATCAGTGACTGGTTTCTGTTAATCTGATTATTCTGATGTCTCTTATTTCTACAGGTTGGTAAAACTACCTATGGAAGATGGAACATTTTTTAATGAAACAGATGTAATTTTCCCCCAGTCATTGCCCAAGGATCTTATCCATGGACCTGTGCTCCCACTGTCAGCCATGGCCGGGCTAGTAGGCGAAGAAGCAGAAACTTTCGGGGTAATCACCCGTCGCCTCTCCCAGTTTGCTTACAGTTCTCATAGTCATCCTATGAGACATGCAGGATAGACAGGATCATCTTGGTTTAGCCCTGGACACCACAGAGAGGAAGGCTCTGGAGATTTGAGTTTGGACCTGGGCGGATGATGGCGCTGACAGCAGAAACAGGGAGCCCAGATGTGATACCCGTTTTGGACACACTGAATTTGTTGGGAAGGCCTGGTGGGAACTGGCCAAGCGGACCTAGCACTGGGGAGAAGGCAGGGCTGGAGACGCAGAGGTCAGAGTCATTCCCACGGACAGGCTGATGAGAGGGCTGGGGAGGGGACCTGTTTCGACGGAGAGGAGAGAAAGGGCATCAGGGAAGAGAGCCGGAGAGGAAACTGACTGCCAAGAGCTGGGAGGAAGAAGACGAGCCTGAGGAGGAGCAGTCACAGAAGCAGGAGCAGGTCTGGAGAGAAGAAAAAGACCATGGAAAATACGGCCTTGAAGAAAGTTTCAAAGAGAATTTGTCAACTCTCATTCATTCGTCCAGCGTATTTTTCAGGCTCCTCCTATGCAGCAGGCACTGTTTTAGGCACTGTGGTCACGTGGTGACCAGCCAGGCATAATCCCTACGCCTTGGAGCTTCACTCTATCAGGGAGACAGAGCAACACTACCACCACCACCAAGAGTAAAAAGATCCATTAAATCATTGCAAAATGCGATGGTTATAACCTGATAACTGGGGAGGGCAGGAGGTGGAGGTGAGGATGAGGTTAATATATGGTCAATGGGGAGATGACACCTATGCTACAGGCAGGGTAAAGAACGTTCAGGCAGAGGGAACTGCATGTGCAAGAGCCCTGGGGGAAGAAAAGAACTCTTATGTTTGAGAAGCTGAAAAAAGACCCATGTGGCTGCAGCAAGTAAATGAGGGGACGTGCAGAGCAGGCTGGATCAGAGAATAGCACATTCAGGGCCTTTGCGATGAACCTAAGGAGTTTGATTTAGCTAAGCTCCAAACTGCAGTATACTAATGTTTGTGTTTGAGCTCTAAAACACCAATAATGGAAGTAGAGGCTCCCAAATATCTTTGACCACTGCAGAGAAGGAAGCTATAGATACTAAAAATAAATCAGTGTGGTAAATTAGTTGATTAAAAAATCTCTGGCAAGCAAGAGAATAGGTGGTATGCTCTTAGTATTTCCTCTAAAGGATGACAACTATTCACTTTTAAAATTACAGAATATGCCTAATTCCTTCTAATAGCACAGGTCTTAGCCTTGAAATTCAGCCACAGAGCGGCAGCCAAGTAAAAAATAGATCAGTCATCAAGGTTTACAACTTGAAAAAAAAGTTTCTATGTTTATTATTTGATGCCTAGGAACCCACATTTCCAACTATTGCAGGTCTTTTTTCCTGCAGTAAATTTCTGTAGGAGTCCTCATCTTTCACATTTTGCACCAACATGATCAACTCTGCATAAAATATTTAAAATTCAGGCATTTGTCCTTGTCATTTGAAAAATGCTATGAAATTCCTGCTTTAAATAAGTGGAGTTATCTTTTTTTTTAATGCTCATAATAAACAGGCGTCTTTATTTCCTAGGACTTTCGCACTTAGGGTATTTTAAACTTTTTCTGAAAACAGAAATTTAACGTTAAAGTTTGACATCTCTAAATCATATGTGGAATATTAATGAAGTGACATAATTTAAATCTACATTAGAAATTAATTTTCCCAGTACTTTTTCATGGGATGGGTAAATAAGGTGAGAAAAATGACTAAAATGTTGATTAATGTCTGAACAATGAGTGAAATCATAACCAAAAACAGATCTCAATGTCTCAACTCTATTCCTGCAAATGACAGTTCTCATGACCTGGGTAAAATGGCAAAGAAATCAGTAATGACTTGATCTATGTAAGAGTCTTAAAAAATGTCAAGCTGTGGACTTTTACAAAATTACAAATATTAAATACTCCCATTCTCTCTCTTGTAGCTAACACTAGAAAGGTGCATTATAGGCCTTTAAATAGGCCTGCATCACACTATACAACTAATTTAAGGCCTTAGAAATGGTATCCAGTAATAGCATGGGGGAATCAAAGACAGATGTTATCTGAGCAGAAACTGGATCGAAGATAATGAATTTAATCTCAAGTGTCCACTTTTCTTTTTCTATCTACCTTTTTTTTTTTTTCAAACAGTTGCTAAATAGGAATTCCTTTTATAAACTCAGGTATTCTGAGACATATTCAGATGCTTACAATTTTTGCAGCAATATTAAGTTAGACTTAGATTTTTCATTTTTGGTGTTCAACTGATCAAAATGTTTGATTTATGATTCCAGAGGACTGAACAAGGAGGTGGTGTTACCAACAAATATTTTTAAACACTATTGAAATCTTTTAAAGTTCTCAGAATTAAAAACAGTTTGTTTATATAATCCATAATATCACATTCATTTTTAAATTGCACAGAACATGTTTATTGATGAAGGGAAATAATAGAACAGGTTTCTTTTAAAGTAAGAAAAGCCACACACAATACTACTTTAACGTACTAAGGCCAGAAAATTCCAAGTTTTAATCCTCACCTTCTGCTGCACACACACACACATTCACTGGTGGTGTAAGAACCATATACATGTGCTTTTTAAGCATTTTTTTTAGCCCATTGCCATGCCAGGTAAGAGTATGTCTTTTTGTGATTTATAGTATAAGACTAGATGGCATCAAGACAACTCAAGAAACTTTTAAATAATGGTATATAATTAAATAATGGCATTTAGAGGGTAACTCTTTTCCCTTAGAGTCAAATCTCAGACACACAAATGTCATCAATCAACAGCACTTTAATCCTCTTGGGTGGTCTCACCCTTTACCCACTGGGTGATGAAACTGTTACTCATGTATTTATTTTCTGACCATCCAAGTCTGTGAGGGCATGAAATAGACCAATCACACACCTCAAGTCAATGTGTCCTCCTAAAAGCTTATCATGATGAGTACTCCTATGTAATGCTCCTGTGGGATTTCTGCCTTAGTCATATTTCAAGGTCCATCCCAAATGATAATTCTCTTTCTCCACACTTCCTGTAGTCCACGGAGAACCAATTGCTTTCTCATCAGTGCTCACATAATATTTAAACACCCTTCTACTAAAACTTACTATGCTTCCCGATTCTGATATTTGTTGATACTATTTCTTCCCTCAATAGGTAAAATAATTACTTTGGCAAAGCCACACCTGTTCTGTGCTAACAGAAAGGGGGATGGCCCCTCCCTTCCTGGACATGAGGCTGCAGAGGGCATAACATTGAAGTATAACTGTTTAATAAGGCAGAGATCAATGAACTATGACCTGTTTTTGTATGGTCCCAAGCTAAGAATGGTTTTTACACTTTTTAAAGGGTTGTAAAAAAAAAAAAAGGGGGGGGATATGTGACAGAGACCTATGTGGTTCACAAAGCCTAAAATATTCACCATCTGGTCCTCTATAGGAAAATTTTGCCTCAAGTCCTTAGTCCATGTTATGTTTAGACTCCAGAGCCAACTTTTATTCTAGGTACCTCTCATAGATTTTGTACACTTCTTTTTGAGTTTTCCATGGAATTAAAGTTACATAGGATGTTTCATGAACCTCACTAGGGAGGCCACCAGAATCAGGCAAGGGATCCTCTTCTCATCCCCAGTGAAAGCTAACTAAGCAGAGGATGTAGGCCAGCCTCTCAGTAACCACTCAAGGAAAACCACATCCATGCCCTCTGAGGAACCAGGAGGGAGATGTGGATGCAGGTCTTCCTCCAAAAGGGCGATTTTAGCTAGACAATGGCTTTCTTAGAGATGCCAAAAAAGTCCACCAAAAAAGAGTACAGAAGTTATTACTCAAAACTTTCACAAAAATCTGTGACATTTGAACTCTTGTTCTAGAATGCCTCATTTTTTCCTGGTGATTTAAAATGTAGCGAGAGAAATGGAGCCAGGAAGTTCACTTAACTGTTGGCAAATGACAGGACCAGTGACTGTATATAGGTCCGTATGCATTTGTTCCTTTTTGGAAACTGTTTTGATGGGTATTATTTATCTGGCTCTTAAACCATGACTGTTGTCTTAACACAAGGTTTCTAATCCTTCCCTGAAGCCTAAAGATGATGTATATCCGTTGCTCCACCCGACTATGCATTGCTGGACTCCCAACAAGTGACCTTTACATTGGCTGTGAAGAGGGTCACCTTCTGATGACTAATGGAGATACCTTGAAGGTGACAGTGCTTAGTAAAACAGAAGATGGACCACCAATGGGTGAGAAACGGCTTTGCTTCGTATCCCCTTAAGTGCAACTACTTCTGGTGTTGGTTTTGCACTCAAAGATGGATGTTTTGTTCTCTGTTTTTCTCTTTCTTGGAGACAACTTTGATTCTTCATTCTCCTTTATCTGCTCATTAAGTTACCAGGTTCTGTGGGTATTCCTTGCAGCTATCTGATGTTTATTCAGTGTTCTATGCTCTAGGCATTCTGCTACCATTCTATTTGCATATTTCATATAATCCTCAAGACAACTTTATAGGAGATACATTTTTATCTCCATGATACAGATGAAGAATGGAAGTACTGTGAGGTTCTGAAACATGCCCATAGTCACATAAGTAGTAAACTGTGGAGCTGACACCTGGACCCAAGCAATAAGACTTCAGAGTCCAAGTTCTTGGCTACTACGCTGTATCCTTTCCCATACATATGCCTGTTCTGTTTAATAAGCTGATTATGCCTATTCCTGCTCTCCAACCCTTCAACTCCTTTTCTCACAGTGACCTTCTCTTTTAAGACTATCCACCATCTTTTTACATTTGCCATCAAATTACCCTTTACATTGCTTGGTGAGAATTTTTAAGAAAATCTGATCTATTCTGCTTAGATCTGGTGTCCATTCCTGGTCCCATCTGCTGTGGCCAGGGTTGTGGTGGGTCACAGGAGCCAATGTCCACCCAATAGGGGCTAGGTGGAGGTCCTTTGAGAAGGGAGCCTCACTAGGGCAATCTCCCCAAACCTGTGCAATGCACTCTCAATTCCATTTCCTGTTTTTATTTCACGCTTTGATTTCCACAGCAACCTTAGGACCCATTGCACTGGCCTTCAGCTCAGCTGACCCAAACCAGGCATGTCATCCCTGCCAAACTGCCCTCTTGAAGACTGCAACTCAAGGACAGCTCTGCATGATTTCAAGCCCTCTCTAATCTGATCCTACCTGCTCCATTAGTATTATTTCCTACCATTCTCCAGTATGAATGTTTGTGCAGCCAGTCATTGCTACCCATCATTTCAGACATCCCTCCAAGCTCATTCCCTCACTTTATTCTCTGAATCCTCAGGTTCCCTACTCCAATCCCGGCTCCTGCTGCAGTGCCCCTCATTTGCTCCCTCTCCTATTTTCTGACTCTCACTTCACTGATAAACCTGAGGCCGTTAGGTTCAACTGACCTGCCCAGCCCCTCTTGTCCCTTTGTCATCACCTGTGCTGTCTGCTTTGGTTCGCTCCAATCTTGCATCCATCCACAATGCCATCCCACAGCTGGCTAGAAAGTAAGCCTCGTTGCTGGCCTACCTTTCCAGTTTCAGCTCCTCCCATGTGGGCCTTTTACAAGTTCTCATCATTCCTGTGCTCGCTCCAAATTCTCCCTGCCTACATCTGCCGCTCCCTTTGTCTAGGTAGCTACCTGTCTCTAGGCAGCTCTAGGATGCTTTTCTCCACCTTCTCTATCTGGTGAAACTGTCATCTGTGGAGCCTTGCCTGTCCTCACCCCAACCTTCAGGCAAAATTAGCTGCCTCTGTCTGGGGTCCTGTCATGCTCGTTCCTTTGTCAGAGTCTCGCCCTGGGCTATTACAATGCTCCGTGTGCACGTCTGTCTTTCTCATCTGTCACCAACTCTTTCAAGTCAGGAACTGTTTTACTCATCCTTTGGCTCCAAAGCTGAATCCCAGAGATTGCTACAGAGTAACTCAGCACCTATATGTGTTCATAAAATGAATTATAAAACAATATTTCTCATTTCTAAACTACTCTCCCACTCATAGAATGTTATGTACAATTTAGGACTTGCTCATGTGCAGTTTTATATTGTTCACTATTTCCTTCCTGTATACCGTTTCTAATCATTTTCGTGATATATTATACATGCTTTCAAATTAATATTTACCTAGCCTCTACAATGTGTAAGGCACTAAACAAGGTGCCTCAGAATTGCCATGGATGACAAACACAGAATCTCATAATCTCCACCCTTAAGGGATTTATATTTTTTTAAAGAGAGTAAGACCAGTAGATAAATAATTACAGCTGGGTAGATTAACATAATATCATTAAGGAAGAATGTCACAAAGTGCTACAGACTTCAGGTGAGGGAAACAGACCAAGTGAAGTCATTTGGAAGGTGGCATTTGAAATGGACCTTGAAGGATAGGCTCACGGGCAGAGATGAAGGTAAGTGGATTTTTTGGGTGATGATAACTGCATAGACAAGAAAACACAGGAAAGGTTGAGATGCACGAAGTGGTCCAGTTTGGAACATGAAGTATTACAAAGGGATAGTGGGGAATGAAGGGACATCTCTGCCATGTGATCTTGAATGCCTAGCTAAGATGTTTATACTTAATTGAGCTAACAGTGGGAAGACATCAAAAACTTCTGGATGGGGATGTACCCCAAGTGGAACTGTGCTTGGGGAGATTAATTTAGCCATCATTCAGGAAAGAACAATCCCAGAGCAGGTGGCTATAAGCAGCAGGCACCTAGACTAGACAGACAAGAACTTGGACTCCAGCGGCTGTTGGATTAGAAAAGAGGCTGCTGGGAGATGAGCAGTCTTTTAAGGGAAGAACAGAATGCCTCTTAGCATCTGGCAAAATGCCAACCATGTGTGCGGTAAACAATTGGATAGATGCTGTCTGAGCCTTTGATCTTGTAGTTCTCATGTTTTATTTACATAAAAGGTAGGATGCTTTTGTTAGTTTTCCCCAAAGACAATTTTTATTAGTACCACATGTCCTTACAGCACACTTTCTCCTCTTATTTTCTTGTTGTCCACTGTTCATTATTTACTTAAGTATAGAATTTACAAATCATAAAATATACAAATCTTACATATGCAGCTTGATAATAATATAGGTTTAAGGGTTTGTTTTTGTTTGTTTGTTGCTGGCCTCTTAAAATCTCTGACAATGCCTTCCTTAAAAGGAAAATATATTTACTATATAGTTCCACAATATTTAGTTACATAGATCTGATGACAGAGAACTTTAAAAATTTCATGTGATTTTTATCAATAATCATTGCTAGGCAGCTTTTATTATTCAGTGTTTGGGAGGCCTCATAGAACATAATTCTGACATGAAGTTGGTGGTTTTTTGAAAGAGGATTACAAAGAAATGAATAGTCCAAGGAAATCAAATCAGAATTATTTCTTTTTTCCAAAAGATGGAAGAAATCTCATCAGTCCAGTCACCATGGCATATCAGAAGGGAGGCGTGCTTGCTTCTGGAATTATAATGTATTTTTTTCTTAAAAATTAATTGCTTTCAAGAAATATACAATTTCCCTTTGCTGCCAGTTACTCTTATGAGCCATAACTTGGGATGTCAGTTTCTTTCTAATAACCTTATAATTAAAGTTGTTTGCTTTCTGGATGGTATTGTAAACTTTTTATATGAAGAATTTCAAATATTATTACAAAAGTACAGAACAATATAATGATGTAGATATACTATGTTATTACAAACAAGCAAAAACAGAATTAACCCCCTTGCCAAAAAAAGGCAAAAACAAAAATCTAATATCTGTACAACCAATACCGTGCCTGTTTGTGCTTTTAATAAATTAGGTTATCAGACACAAGTGGAACCTTTTGTCTAAGCATCAGTTTAGCTTCTTGTGCACATTTAGGTTACATGTATCATATTGTTATTGCTAATATTAAAGTTAGTATTAAGGAGGATACAAAGGAAATAAACAGCATGCTCCTTACCTTTGGGTTATTTAGGGAGGTAAGAAATGCACATAATAATGATCAACATACATTACAGCTAGTGTGCTTTGAAGTAAGGAGACTGCTCTACACAAGCCACACAATAAACTGTCTTATTTGCCGTACCTTCTATATAATGAGGAATGTGGTAAGTAGATGCTAGAGATGTGAAAAAAAAAGAGAAATCAGTAAAATTTTAGGTGACTGAAAAATGTGTCACAAAAGAGATAAAGCTGAAACTCAACCAGGAAACATGGTTAAAAGTTACCTAAATAAGATAATAAGACAGGACACTCAAGATAATGTAAACATGGATGATGTTTCCAAAAATTAAGAGTAGATGATAATCAATGAGACTTAGCTTGTCTGATAAGGAAAGTACACTATGCATTGACTGAGACTGATTTTCTATCTTTATCTCATTGTTTTTGGTCTCTAGGATGGCTTTGTTTATTCTGTTATTATTAAAGATTCAAGTTACAAAGTAGAGGATTTTCTTGAGGTTGAAGGGCCTGTGGAATATATGATGTTTTCTCCCAGTTACAAAATGTTACTGATTCAAACAGACCAGGTATGCTAGCTAGATGGTGATATCTTGATATACAATTTTCAAATATTATTATCATCATTTCATGACAGGAATGAAGGACAGAGTGGGCTGCATAATGATATTCTACTCTTCAGGACTCTTCAGGTTGCAAGTGAAAAGTACCCAATTTAAAAGGCCTAAATAACAAAGAGATTTTTGTTTGTTTTTATGCACATAACTAAAAGGGCAAAGAGTTTATCTGGATCCAGGAGCACACATGTTGCCACTGGTCTTGCTTTTCTGCCATCGCTTAGCTCTGTTTCCTCTCTGCTGCCTCCCTTTCCATGCAAACTCTCTCCCCTATGATGTCAAGAGAGCCTCCCACAACTCTAGTTTATATTTCTATCCTCTTGATGATCCTGGTAGAAACATACCAGCTTGAAAAGATGTCCTGGAATCTAGACCCATTGTACTTACTTGGGTTACCTCTCTACCCCTGGGTCCATTAGTATGTCCAGGAGGATTCTAAGCTCCAACTGGCCAGGCCTAAGTCTCATGCCTATCCTTGGACTCTGGGTAGAATCACCCAGCCCAAACATGGACTGAGATTGGGATCATGGGTGGTTCTCTAAGGAAAATACAGGTTCTGAAAGAGAAGAAGGGGAAGAAATAAATGCAGGATAAAACCAAATACCCACTTCAATTATACTGTTAGGAGGACCCCTAGTTAATGGAATGACCCTCAGAGGTCAGGTTTGCAGCAGTCTATATCATTAGGCAATGATTTTGGATACAAATAAAGTTAAATGATTTTCTCCCTAAAAGAAATTTAAATGTAAATATGGAAAGACTGCATGTTCTAATAATTATCAATAGTCAAAACAACTGTGCTATGTTTTAATAAATGATAAGTAAAATGACAAACTTAAGGTATCTATAGAGAACAGGAAACCATAAAAGACTGTAACATAACAGAAGGGAAAAAGTACAAGAAAGCACCTCTAAAGAAGAAAAATATATTAACAAAGTAAAAGTTAAATGAATATGTCTGACAGAAATTGGATACAGCCAAAGAGAGAATTAATAAACTCGAAGATGGATTAGAAGAAGTTATTCAGAATGTAGCCCAGAGATGCAAAAGGATAGTGAATATAGAAAGCAGGATAAGAGACATGAATGATGTGGTGAAAAGATCTAACATACAATCCCAGAGAGGAGAAAGAGTCAGGGAGAGGCAATGTTTAAAGAGCTATTTTCCAGAACTGATTAAAGACATGAATTTACATATTGAAGAGGCTCAATGAATCCCAAACAGAAAGATACCCACAAAAAGTTACCTACAGAAAGATTACACAAAAATATATCCACTCCTAGACTTAACAAAGTGAAATTGTTGAATACTAAAGACAAAGAGAAAATCTTAATAGCAGTTGGAGAGGAAAACAGATTATTTCAAAGGAATTTAAATTAGACTAACAGCTGCTGTGGCAATAATGTAAAAAATAGCAGAACGATCTTCCATGAAGTGCAAGGGTCAGCAAACTATGGCCCCATGGGCCAAAACCAGCTTACTGCTATTTTTGTGAATAAAGTTTCATTGGATCACAGTCACACTCATTCATTTATGTTTTGTCTATGGCGGCTTTCACACTGCATGGTAGAATTAAGTAGTTGTGAGAGACCACATGGCCTGCAAAGCCTAATATTGTTACTATCTGCTCATTTATAGAAAAAGTTTGCTGACCCTGTTGTTGTGAAATAAGTTAACTACCACCTGAAATTCCATACCCAGTGAAAACACTTTTTCAATATAAGAGTAAAAAAAGACATTTTTTAGAGACTCCAGAACAGATTTTTGTCAGCAGCAGTTCATCATTAGAGAAAATTCTAATGAATGTACTTCAGGCAGAAGGAAGATTATCCTTGATGGAAAGACTGGGATGCAAGAAGACTAAAGAGCAGTGGTGAGTGCATGGAGACATGTAAGTGAGTATCACTTGTATAAAACAGCAAAACTAACAGGAAGTTGGGTTAAAAATAACATAGAATTAAAATCCAAGACAATAATAATGTAAGTTGGAGGGGGAGAAGTAAATGGAATAAAGCATTCCAAGTTATTTATATAGCCCAGGAGGGGAGTAGAGGTTTTAAGTAACTTTGTGATATTTATAAATGAAATATCCATGTTGTAATTTCTAAGGTAACCACTAAAAGAACTGAAACAGAAAATGAAATCTCTACACTATAGGGGGGGAAAGTGATACGTTAAAAAAAACGAAACACCCAAAACAAGGTAAGAAAAGAGAGAAGGAGAAACACAAAATAAGTGAGAAAAAAGCATAATTAAAATGCAATGTTTACATTAAAATATATTACTAATTATAATCAAAATAAAACAGACTAAGCTAGTTAAAAGGCAGAGATTGCCATACTAGTCAAAAAAAAAAAAAAGGCAAGCCCAACTATGCTGTTTACAAGTGACCTATCTAAAGATTGAAAGAAAACAAAAATAAAAAATACAGTAACACTGAATGTAAATGTAAAAATTGACAGTAAATAAAAAGATGGAAAAAGATAAATCATGCAAACATTAATCAAAAGAAAGCCAGGTATAGTAATATTAGACAAAATAGACTTTAAGGGAAAACAAAGATAAATGGGCTTATTTCTAAATAGTAAAAGGTTAAATTCACCAGGAATATATAAACATTTAAAATGTATATGTACTAAATAAAATAGTCTCAAAATACATAAAACAAAACATAGTAGATGACAAGGAGAAACAAAGTCATGATCTCCATGGGAAATTTTAATGATAAAATAAATTATGTACCCTCAATACAGCAGCCTAAGTGAGCAAAGCATTTCTTTTTACTAGTCATAGTCCTCCAGATTTCCTCTGTTATTCGGAGCAAAAGTCAAAATACTCACTATGCTTTACAAATTCTCACCCTTCATAGTGTGGACTCCAGTCTTCACGCTGGCCTTGTTTCCTGTTATTCTGCTTCCGGGTCACCCTGCTCCAGTCATGCTGGACATCGTGCTGTTGTCTTGAACTCATCAGTCATGCTCCTCCCCATTCTTTGCAGTGGTAGTTCCTTATGTCGGGAATACTATTCCCACAGACTCCACATGAGTCCTTTCCTCATTTCCTTCAACTCTTTTCTCTAAAGTCACCTCCTCTGTAAAGCCTTTCTTGGACACTCAGTTTAACATTTCACCCTCTTTTTTTTGTCACATCATATCCTCTTTTACTGCTTTATTTTTTTCTCCTTAAAATTATTGCTCTTTAGCTTACAATATATCTTATTTGTTATCTGAATCCCCCAGTAGAATGTAAGTTCCATAAGAGCAGAGAATATCTTTTTTTTATTGAAGTATCATCGATACATAATCTTACACTGGTTTCAAGTATACAACAGAGTGGTTCAACAGTGACCCATACTATTAGATCCTCACCCCCACCAGGGCAGTTACTCTCTGTCAACACAGGAAGATGTTACAGAATCATTGGCTATACTCTCCAAGCTGCACTACCGTCCCTGTGACCAACTTATCTTACAAGTGAGAATTTTTGTGCCCCTTTATCCTTCCCAACTATCTCAGCCCTTCCCCCATGGTAACTACCAGTCACTTCTCACTGTCTGTGAGTTTAGAGGGCAGGGAATTTTTATCTGTTTTATCCTCTGATGTAGCCCCAGCCTCCAGAGCAGTTCCTGGCAATATATGTTGAAGGAATGAATGAAAGGTAAAATAAGTAAGTACTTAAAAGTTGTAAATTTTATGTAGTTGTATGTTTTAAACGAGCAAAAATGTTTGTGTTTAGCTCAAATAAATTGAAGCACTTAGTATCAGTTGAAGGCAGACTTCTTATTCCTAGTTAAGTGGCTACACCATATTACAGTTACTTTGCAGAGATATATAACTTACAAGGTATTTTTTTTTTGAGAGGTGACTTTGGGAGCTGAGAATTATAGATATGTCATAAAGTAACAGCTTCAGCCACACCTCCACAATTTCCACAAAGGCTGACATAGTTTTCATTAGTGCCACCATGGTCTAGTATGTAATAGGATTTAGTTCATCTTAACAACTTTACTGGTTTTCTACATTTTATAAATTTTCTACATAAATAGACATTATTTTTGAAGTCAGGAAAAAGTCTTTTATTACATTTTGTTACTTTAAAAATGCATGGAATTTGAGAAAAGAAGAAAGTCCTATTTACTGATTATTTTAAATGAATGAATGACTCAATCAATTCAGCAGCTAGATTTTAAGCTTCTCAAGGTCAGAGCCTTACTGAGTTGCTCTCTAATTTTCCATTACCTATTCCCACACAGTGCCTTGCTTACAGGCATTTAATACATATTTGTTGAACTCAGGGTTGCATTACTTTTGCATTACTTTTCTTTCTTTTTTCTTTTTGGGTATATTTAACAGGGATCTGTTTATATTTACACTTTTGCTGAGGAGCCAACATTTGAAAGAGTCCTAGAATCTTGTGATGGGAAATTTCAGGCGATTGATTTGATCACACCTGGTAATGAATACTGCATGGTAAGGAATATTTTATCATTTTACAGCAGGATTTAAAAATGAGATTTTGGAAGTTTGTGTGTGACCTGATACAAACAGGAGGCACAGGGTATTCTTGAAGATGTAGAAATGCAAGCCACTTCCATCATCAAATCTATTGCCCATTTAGAATGACATCATATTGTGTCTTCATAATATTAAGTCTCTGAAAATGGCTCAAGCAGTTGAAATCTTAGGAGTCATCCTGCTTGTATTCACCATCCAAGCTTTCCAAGCCAGGTCTTTAAACACAGTCATTGCTAATGAGTTGTGAACACTCATTAAACTATTAATATTTACCATCTTTCAGAGTGATGAAGTCCCATCTGAAGATGAAAATGAAATAGTTGCCAAGCATAAAACATGAACTCAGTCTATAGAAAGGAAACACACCCTCTACATTTAGAAAGTAAACTGTTTTTCTGGTGCTTAACTGTTCACCTGTTGTTGATCTCAAGAAACGTATTTCATTTTTCATATGATTTATCAACAAATCCATTAAGATTTTGGGAATTCTAGCCAGAAAAAATATGTAGACTATGGAATAGTTAACATGTAAAGTATTTCCCAGCCTTGAGGTTCTGATTATATGATTTTTCTTCCAGGCCTTCTCTGATTAAGATTTATGTCTATTCTTACGGTTGTTTCAATGTGATATTTTTCTTTCTTTTATATAGACGCTCACACATTCAGGAGAAATTAGTGTTTGGTGTATAGAAGATGGTGCTTGTGTTAGCAGGGTTTATCTGAATACCCCAGTAAGTGTGCCTTGTAAAGGCATTTTTTAAAAATACTGTATCCTAATCTAGTCTACTCATTCAAATCCACGTCAATAGCCCACAGAAATACTTGTTATAGATGTGTTATTGCATTTTACCTTATATAGTAAGAGTAATTCTTGTGTATAAAGTATATTCTATAGCCCAGAGGATAGAAAATAAGGTATTATATTGGTGTATAGAGAGGACAAATTTTTCTGTGGTAGTGATTATTTCTGAAATCCCAGCGGTTTATATCTCACTCATGCTATAAGTTCATTGTGGTCTGGCAGCGTATGTGCTCCACATGGTCTTTCAGGAAGCCAGGCTGATGGAGGCTCTACCCAACAAGAGCTCCTCGGTGCACTGGTATGGGAAGAGAGGGCTGGAGGGTCTTAAATGAGCAATTAAGTGCTTTTACGCAAAAATGAAACATCCCCTTGGCCATAATTAGTTAAATGGCCCCATCTAACATCAAGGGATCTGTTAGAAATGAAAGAAAATTGCTCTCTAAGCAGCTTGAGCCAAAAATAAGAAATGGGAGTTATTGCCTTAATCAACTATAAAGTATAGAACTTGTCTGGCCTCAGGTATAACTTGATCCAGCAACTCAAATCCTACCAAGGATCTTGTCTTTCTGTCTGTCTGTATACCATGTCTTCAGTTTCATCTTAGGCTTCATTTAGTGATACCAAGTGCCACAGGTGCCAACCTCCTGCCAGGCCATCAGGGAATAAAGCCTTCTACAGTGAGAGGAGAAAAGAAGTTTCTCCTTTCCAGAAGACTTAGTAAACGTCTTCTAATGCCTTAATAACATCCCTGAACTAATGTCTGTGGACAGGGGAATGAGAAATGCTAACTGGCTTAAGCTTAGCCTGGAAATGGGTCAGATCTATTTCACTCAACCCTGGAAACAGGAGAGAGACAGTGTTTCCATGGATATTAAAGAAATTTTCCAGAAGGAGGGTGTGTGGATGCTGGGGGTGGCAAACCAGAATTGTTCACAACACTTGCCACAAAGTGATACCATTATTTCCACCATGTTCACAGTGGATTTTATGTAAGATAATATTTTAAAAACACAAAAGTAATAAGAAACTACGATAATGCTATTTTTCTCTTAAATTATCATTTGCTGTATTACACAGTTCTAGATGAGATATGGATCTTGGTAGTAGCTAAGGAAGTTACAATCCTTGCCTTTTATAAAATTAAAATCTCAGTTACAAAACAAGATGAAGCATCATTCCTTACATAAGAGGATTCCAAGATGTAAAAGGTACATGATTCAGTGGACAAATAAAACTTACCCCAAAAGGGAAAGATTAAAAATTCTTACCTAAAAGACTGTGAAATATAGGTAGACTCCTGTGTGAAAAGGCTTTTAGGTACTCATTTCTATTAGAATTACTAGAACTAGAAGAGATCTTAAAGTTCATCTCATCGAATCTCCTTTACAGATGAAAGACGTACAGACATTAAGCAACCCACTGCGGGGCCTGTATAATCAGGACTTACTACTTTGTTCTTCTTGGCTAAGGAGAGAAAGAGGCACCATCAGAAGGTCTGCTCTCTGCTTTAGATATATTCCCATCACCTACCAGAGAGGAGAGATTAAGACAACTTTCACGGTTAGCTCAACAAACCTTTTCTGAGCTCCTAACCAGGCATGGTGCACTCATGTACTTCAGCCCAGGTTGGGGAGAACTGGTGGTTTTTCCTCGCTGGAGGATACCACTCCCCTGTGGGGAATCAGTAAATGGACTGACACAGCCATGCTGAGGCCAGATCTTCCTGCCATACCCAAGACTGTGTCCCCATGAACACTTAGGCAGTGGTCCTCAGAGAACCCGGCCCAGCACCATGATGGCAGGAGACCTGGACACTGCAGCTGTGTGTGACGGCGCCTGCTAAGGCACGTCAGACGCCTCCAGACACTGCTGCACATTTATAGCTCAGGCCATGATTACGCTGGAATGGGTGATAATTTCAACTGATTATTCTGAGAATACATACACATACACAAATGTACAACCAACACACAAGCAAAGCTCCCATAAAAGATTTCAGTTAAAAAAAAAAAACCTTACCATTCCACTTCCATTTTCACACTGAGCTATTGATAAAGGTTCAACCTGTTTAAGCCTTGGAAAATTCACTTTTAAAAATAAAATAAAAATCTGCTCAGTTGGGAAGCTGTGCATTCTAATGAGGCAGGACACCTGATTTCTCATCTAAGCTTTGTCACCAGGTACAGAACCCTGGGGCAAAATGCTGCACTTTTCTTTTTTCTGTTTTGCAGAATGATTTCTATTTTGCCTCCATTTTATATTCTGAAAAACAATTCTCTTAAGATCTTTTCTATTTTTAATGTTCTGATTTTATTCAAAACAACCTACAAAGTGTAATTATGGAAGAATGAATCCGATTTCTTTTCTTAGACATCGTATTTTGTAAATGATTATGAGATAAGCAAGAATCTGTGATGTATTTCTTTGGTTACTGAATATATGGTCCAGTGATATGGTTATTTTCTGAAGTCTTCCTCAGTCATACCAGCATCCCAGGATCTACTGTTACCCAGCAGATGAATGATAACTTCTAAAATTCACTAACATTCTAAAAAGTTTTCCAAAAGATGCTAGAAATGTGTTTTAAATTTCTTATTTTATTTTTCATTGTTAGTGGTATAATCATTTCATGACCAATTAGGGATGAAAATGAAGCATGGCTTAAAGAAATTTTAACATATTTTTATTATTCTAATTTTAAGTTAAGAAAGTAAAATGTACAGATTCCTGTGACTTTTTATGCAATCAGTTAGCTCAGGAATATTGAGTATGGAATTTTTAATACCACACAACGCTTGCCACTCTTCTTATTCAGCAGGCTTTTCAAATAAATTCTAGAATTCTTATGTGTAGGAAAGCTGGCTTTGTTTTCTGGCACAGTGAAGTTAAGAATCTGGGGGTTTGCTTTAAACAGGCAACAGCTCTGGCTTGTTCTCCCTCCTCCCTCTCTGCAGCCGTGGGGACTGTGGATGGCTCTGTCCATTTCCTCGATGTCCGAGATGCCGAGTCCCCGCAGGCAGTTCACAAAGCCTTTCTCTCCGAAATGTCCGTGCAGCACCTCCTGTAAGTACCGCCTGCTTCTGGCAGCAAGGTTGTCAGGCTTGTCTCTTGAGAATTTCAGGAAAGCCATAATTTTTTACCCAGAGATATTCTGTCCATAAACAAGCAAAAAAATGAGTACTTCTTCTTAATTACACAAATAATTCTCAAGCGCTTAGTGTGTGCCAGGCACTTCTGTTGTATTAACTTTACCAGATAGTTACTCTTATTGTCTCCATTTTACAGTTGAGAAAGATGAGGCACAAAGAGTGTAAATAACTTGCTTAATATTACGCAGGTAGTAAATGGCAAACGTTGGGATTTGAACCTAGGCAGTTGGGGTCCAGAGTCACTGCCTTTGCTCCTAAAGGATAGCAACCATATACAATGTTCTGCACCTCATTTTTTGTTTTGTTTTTTTCACATAATGCTGTATGTTGGAGAATGTTTTCTGTTTACACATAAAGACCTTTCTCATTCTTTTTTACATCTACATAGTATTCCATTATATGAATATACCATCATTCTTTAATGGAAAAATTACATGTATTAGGTTTTTCTGTCACTTGTACAGACAGGACAACTGTTGATACCCATTTTTAAATTATTTGATTGAAGTATTGCTGATATACAGTCTTTTATTGGTTTTAAATATAAAACACAGTGACTCAACAGTTACCCATATTATTAAGTCCTCACCCCCACTAGTGCAGTTAGTCTCTGTCAACATAGGAAGATGTTACAGAATCATTGGCTATATTCTCCATGCTGTAATACTGTCCCTGTGGCCAACTGGTATTATGATTGAGAATTTTTATGCTCCTTAATCCCTCTCTTCCCACCCATCCACCCCAACCCCTCCTCCATGGTAACCACTAGTCACTTCTCAGTGTCTATGAGTCTACTGCTGTTTTGTTCATTGTTTTGCTTTGTTTTTAGATTTCACAAATACAAAAGTATTTGTATTTCTCCACCTGGCTTATTTCACTGAGCATACTCCTCTCTTGGTCCATCCATGTTGTCACAATGGCAGGATTTCTCTTTTTTATAACTGAAAAATATTCCACTGTATATATGTACCACATCTTCTTTAACTGATAATCTATTGATAGACACTTAGGTTACTAAACATAGGGGTGCATGTATCTTTTCTAATCAGGGCTTTTGTTTTCTTTGGGTAAATTCCCAGAAATGGAATTACTGAGTTGAATGGTATTTCTATTTTTATTTTTTGAGGAACCTCCATACTGCTTTCCACAGGGGCTGCACCAATTTACATTCCCACCAACAGTGTAGGAGGACTACCATTTCTCCATATCTTTGCCAACACTTGTTATATCTTGTCTTTTGGATGGTGGCCATTCTAACTGGTGTGAGGTGATATCTCATTATGGTTCGATTTGCATTTCCCTGAGATCAGCAGTGTGGAGCATCTTTTCATGTGCCTGTTGGTCATCTGTATTTCTTCTCTGGAGAAATGTCTGTTCAGGTCCTTCGTCCATTTATTAATCAGGTTATTTGTTTTTTGTGTGTGTTGAGGTATATGAGTTCTTTATATATTTTGGATGTTAACCCCTTATTGGGTAAATCATTTATGAATATATTCTGCCATACAATAGGTTGCCTTTTTGTTCTACTGATGGTGTCCTTTGCTGTACGGAAGCTTTTTAGTTTGATGTAGTCCCACTTACTCATCTTTCATTTTGTTTCCCTTACCCAAGGAGACGTGTCTAGGAGAAAACGGCTCATGCTTATGTTCAAGAGATTTTTGCCTATGTTTTCTTCTAAGAGTTTTGTGGTTTCATGTCTTACATTCAGGTCTTTGATCCATTTCAAGTTTGCTTTTGTGTATGGAGTTAGACAGTAATCCAGTTTCATTCTCTTGCATGTAGCTGTCCAGTTTTCCCAACACCAGTTACTGGAGAGGCTGTCTTTTGTCCATTGTAAGATATACCATCATTTTTAAAAGACAGTAAATTGATGAGCATTTAGAATGATTTCAAATCTTTTGAGCAATACTTTTAAGAAGACAGCATAGAGACATTGGACTTATAATAGTTAGTATATAGTTAGTATTAGTCTTTCTTTTGTTAATTTATGGTAATAGTATTAATAAGAACTAACATTTGTGCCCTGCTTTAGAGCTTGAGGTGCTGTCACACACTGTGGCTGTTGAATGTGAATGTGTCAGACAGGTATTGTTTGTCCCTCTTCCACACAGAGAATTCAGATCCAGAGAGCTTAAGAAAAGCGTTTTCCCAGTTGCCTGGAGGAGCTGGGTTTCTGCGGTCTGTGCTGTTCCTAAAAGCTCAGCTGCCGCCACTCGGTGGGAAGGGTCTGTAACTTGCCTCCATGTACACCCTGTTCCTCCATACCATATTTTTTGATGCCTCTTCTTTCCTAGATCCTTTTTTCTTATCCTAATGTGCATTTTCCCATTTTTTTCTAATTTGGGGAAAGTGTAGAAACCTTTCGCTACATTCTTCCTCCTCCTGCCAGATAGTGGTCCTGAAGGATACTGAAATGTCACACCCATCACTAATTCAAGAATTGCTTATTTCCACTTGCAGTATCAAGAAAGCGCTACTGTAATATTACATTCACTTACAATGAAGTAATTGCCCATCTTTGGTGAATCTTCTTGACTGGATACTATAACTTGCAATTTGAAAATATCATTAGCCTAGAATGTAATGATTATATTTGCATGTAATAGCTTAGCTTTTATAAGGTCTGATAGTATTAAAAAATCACAAATGATAAAATGACTGGTTTTGAATGTATTGCCATGCTGTCAGTAAATAGGTTTACCATTTATTAGTGAAATAGGTAAAATCTGATAATCATATTTTTTCTTTTCCAGTTATGACCAGCGAGGAATGTATCTATTAGTTGGAACACTGGAAGGATACATCTTTGTTATCAATGCCAACCCCTCAAGCTTATTTCAGATTCTTGGATTCATAGGTACTACATAGAATGTTTATTCGTCTTAAAATATTGGTCACTTTATTCCAAAGAATTTAAGGTTGTGAAAATTGGCCTATAGTGAAACAATTATTTTCTAAGAGAGAAACATTTAAATAACCGTTAAAAGTTACTTGGGAGAATTCCTAAAGTTTTAGGAGGTTTTGGGAAACATCTGGTGGTCCACAGTTGGTACATGTTGGTACATAGTTGATGTTAAATAAAGTTTCTTGAATTAGTTTAATGAATTAATGAAATGGCTAAATATTCCTAATGTTATTACAAAGGGAAGTTGGGTTGATTATCTTTGAAATGTATTTTAAAATAATATTTGATCTCTATTTAACAAAGATATCTAAAGAAAGTTTTATTACATGTATCTTTAATGCTTCCTCTTTAAACCAAATGATGTCCAGACTTTTCAGTAATGTTCATCCACATGCCCAGCAAAACCACAGGTCTGGTAGATGAGGTAGCACTTGTGTGATAGACAGTAAGAACTAATACTTTTCTCTCTGGCTTTAAGTACCAAATATATGTGTATGTTTTCACCCTAAATATATTTCTAAATCCATTCATTGATTTTTTAAAAAATTACTGAGTGCCTATTAGGTATAATATGTTGAACTTAGGCCTCGTGGGGGCATGGAAAGGTCAAGGAGACAACTTAGTGAAGGAAGAATAAGTAGAATGCTGTGTAGGCTTAGAGGAAGAAGCAGTTGTGCCAGGTGTGAGGAAAGGAGTGGAGGCAAAGGCAGGGGGCACAGACAAAGGGGGGTATAGGGCTGGGGAGGGTTCGCTGATGGTTTAAAGTAGTGGAGGATGGGCACCTTAGTATTCCAGCTCAAGAGAAAAGTCTGAACAAAGGCACTTGGAATGGTGGGGAGTCTGGTGTAGATGATCATGGCAGTGGAGCCTGAAAGAAAACAGCAGGTTTTGAATATCATTCCAAGTCTGGATTTTTTTCATGGTCAATAAGTTACCATCAGAGGTTTTCAAGATGGGACTGGCATAATTTGAGTTGTTTTTTAGAGGACAATGCTGGCATGAGTGTGAAGAATGGAGCAGAGAGGCAGGAGAATAGAATAAACATGATGAGTCAGGAAACCATTATAGTATTCCAGGCAAGAGGTGATATTAATCATAACAATAGCTGACAAGCTCTGTAGATTTGAAGCCAGTAAGTTCTTTATTTGAGGATAGACAGCATATGTTTGGAAATAGAGATTTGAGTTCAAGGCTTTAACAGAATTCTGACCTTGAAATCGTGCAAGCTGATGAGATGGCTTAAGACAGAGTAGAAGCAAACCCAATTGCTTAATGATGCCAAAGAGGTAACCTATGTAAATTAGATGACCTGGAGTGTGGTAGGACCTATGGCTGGCCTCAGAGTGGATGCAAGTCCTGCCTAAGGTAGGATGGGAACAGACAGAGGAAAAATACAATGAGTAGGGATAAGAAAGCTGAAGTCCAGCTTGGGTCAGATGTCCTAAGTCTTCAGAGAAAAGATCATCCACTGACCACCTGAAGGCAGAGGCTGATATTGAGGGCCTGAGAAAGTAGACACATGCTGAACAGCCCCCATGGGGAGTGGAAGTAGTGACTGTGGAAAGAATAAAGGTGGGCCCAGGCATGACACCTTGCAAAGGTCAGACTACCTGGATTCTAGAGGAGCAAACTCACTAAGTCATGTGTATATCCACCACACCCACAATACCTTGACTACAGATGCAAAGAACAGATGCCTGACTTGATGCCTGACTTTATCCTGTTATCAGGAGTGGGCAAACTGCCTGGAGTAGACATTCAAGGGGCAAAAGTGGGCAGTGCTACTGAGTTGAGTGGAATGGCAGCCCTCCTTTGCTGGGCCTCCCTTGCTGGGAAAGAAGCTGAGCCCAGCTGAGCTGGGTTGAATATGCCAACCCAGACATCTAATCAGGAGAAACCCCCATCCGTTCATCAAAAATGGCCCTATCAGGCATGAATCTGCAAAGAAGTAAAAAGCTAACCTTTTCAAACAATATTGCTTCTCTCTCACTTACCAACTTTACATTTCCCTGTATGGCCCCGGAAAATGACTGGTTAGCCAGAGACGGGTAAGATTCCTCAAGGGAGGAACAACCTAAGACAGGCACAGTCGCAGGGGGGCCATCAGGTGAGAAATTGGGGATCAACAGAGGTGAGGCTTAGAACCTCACCCCCCCTGTTCTGAGAGAAATCTTCTGCATACGTGGATGTTTTATTGCCCTGGTCTAGCTTGGATTAACACATAGTCTACAGGCACACACCTGATCATCTACATTTGCTCCCTTACAACACTAAACTATGTTTTCTACCTTTATCTTGCATCTACCTACCACTTCAGCATTTTATTAAAAAATAATAATAATAATAATAATAAGGGAGAAATGTGGGATTCACATATAAATCAAGTATAAAAATCAAACGAATATTCATATTTGACCTGATTGTTTATAGTTCATAATGCTGATCAAAACCAAAAGTTTCTGTGATGATTGCCCTTGTACTGTTCACCATGTAAGAACTTGTTCGTTATGCTTCAGAAGATTGGAGACTGATGAGAATTAGGCTTGGGATGGATTAATGATTGTGCATTGAGCATTGAGTCCCCTATACAGAATTTTATTGTTGTTAACAACCATTTGATCAATAAATATGAGAGATGCCCTCTCAAAAAAAAGAAAAATGGCCCTATCAGTTATGTTTAAAGGTCACTTTAAATGTAAATAAATTTGGATGTAAAGATTTAGTTAAGGCAGGTTTATGTGATATCTTACTTGGGAAGAAAAAAGATTCTTTAAACTTATCAGTGACCATTGTGGTGCTGATTTCTACTTGCTTTTAGAGGTGAACAAAGGCATTTTACAAATTTCCACGGTGTCTCTTTTGGAAACAGACATAGTGGAAGTGATGGTTCTTTCCCCACTTCCAGAAACAGGAAGAAGCAGGCTGGAGATATTTACTCTGCCTAAAATACTACCACACGGTAAAGAAAAAATAAGAAACCAATTCTAATCTGGGCCCAGATGAATAGTTGCTATAGTTTTTTTTTTTCCCTTGGTGACAGCAATTTTTTCCTCAACATATGAAGAGGTAAAATGGTCATGTTTTATGCATCTTACAAAGGGAATCTGTTGTGGCTGAGAAACAATGTGAAATGTGGAGTTTCCTCTAGATATTCATTCATATGAGTCTGTCATATCAGAGGAAAGAAACAGGATTGACTGGCACTTTTGTTCAACTGATTTGTCATTTTCTGATGTCTTTTGTTTTGTAGCTATAAGTATACATAGTTAAATTCAGACAGGTTAGTTTGTGGTTGTTTTCACTGATAAAACTGTAAAGAAAGCTCTCTGGATAAAGAGGTCTGATAAACTCTTTGTTTAGATAACAAATATACCTGGGTAGCTATTTTGCAAATATATAGAGTATAAATAAGAGAGCTGAAAACCTCAAAGAACTTTTATGTTTTAATTAAGAATCTCTAGACCATTTATAAGTTTATTTTAGTGATGTCTCTACTTAACTGATGAAATTAACCAAAGCCTTATAGGAGATATGTTACTCACTATTAGTCATTTAATACTCAAGTAGTTCTTATGGTTCTAACAGCTCTAATTTAAAGTTGTTTTAAATCATTTTTATCTCCTAAATAGCCTCTGCATTATTTATTGAGCATTCAGATTTTTTATTTTGCTTTTTATAGTTGCTCATAATGATTTAAAAAAGAAAATCAATATATGGTACAAGTAATCTTTCCTTTACCCCAAATCTTATAGTTTCTGCAAACTTTTCTGATGAAAGAGGAAGGCTGAATGATGAATTCATTCATAAGATCCTGTATGAGATAGAGCATACTCTGTCCTCTGCGGTGTTGGACTTTAAAAGTAACCAAATATATGGCTTCTGTAATCAAGTGCCATACATCTGCAGCTATCTTCTTCCTGAAAAAGTATGCCAAAACTTAAGGGTGTTATTATTTATCTTAGCAAAAAGATTGACAAGTTGTATTAATTAGACATGGTGTATGCTTTAACATCATAGTCCAGTTAACAAATGGCCTTATTACAGTAACATAATTTCCTTGAATTAGATATATATTAGCATTATTTGTTAACCCATCATAAAATACATTTGAACAACTTCATATTTGTGCCACAACACATCATACTTGTCAGATAAAGATACATATGACACAATATTAGTTTACTGTCTTTGAAAACAGTCTATCATTAGGAATTTCATCCACAGATGTCAGGGATTATGGGATTAGTGATTTTCATTGCAACATTGCACCTGGACACATGTAGGTCCAGGGAGAGGAAATTCCGGGTCAAAATACCTCTAAAAACCGAAATCAGTCAAAGGGAGAAATAAAGTTTAAAATCCGTTTACTGTTTACAAACTGCAGTCCAGGCCCTTCTCTTTCCTGCTCCAGCAGAAGCAAAACCTGCCTCCCCTCACCTCTCAGGTACAGATAAGCCCTCTTCACCCAGGTAATTGCCCATTGATATGGAGATGAACTTCTCTCCACCCCTGAGGAATGATGCAAATGCACTAAAGCCATACTTGTCTCCGCCCTTGGGCGCCTATTGATATGCAGATGTACAAAAGCCAGGAGAGATATTCTGGAAATGTTACAGTTTCACCCACAACACAACATTGCACAAAACAGTTAAACAATGTTTCTGCCATCCTTTTATCCACACTCTATTCAAACATTTCCCATTGTGCGTCACTCCTTCTACATACACTGACCAGATTATGTACCACTCTTCCTCTCTAAAGCCTTCAATTGAAGCCCTTCTCTCCCAGAGCAGCCAGTGTCAGCACAGTGTGAAGGAGAAATTCAGAGAAGGAAGAAATGGCTTATGGAAAGGAAGATTAAAGGAAAGTTTAATGAAGGAAGTTATATTTGAAATGGTCTCTGAAGAATAGGTCAGATTTAGACATGGAGAAGTACTCTGTACAATCTTGGTAGGCGGGGGTGGGAGGTTGCTGAGATAGGGAGGAGACAAAATAGGTGGGGATGAGGTGGGGATGCGCATTCCAGACAAAAGTCATACAATGTGCAGAGGCTTGTATGTGGAAATACAAAGGGGATTATTGACTGAGGTATTTTGACATGAGCATGGAGATAAATGAAAAGGATTAATAAAAAATAGACTGTCGGTATAGGCTGAGATCTTTAATGGGAGCTAAATATAAAGAAGACTTTTCTTAGTTGCCAAAACAAATTTTTATTTGTAAACAAAGATGAAAAATGTGGTGTAAATGCAGGTCCCCACTTTATCATATATCAGTTTATTTCCATTGGAAGTATTTGTGGATTTGAATCTGACCATATATGCATAATTGTAAACCCTAAGGTGCCTCTCCCCTAACCTTTTCTATAATTTGGTCTTTTTTTTTTGATTGGCAGGCACATAGTGGTATTTGCATTCTTAAGCTGTACAAAAAAGTGCAGAGTGGACATTATGGACCTGGAATGCTCTCTTTGTCTCCACATGGATTGTGGCTCATAACAACAGCTAAATGTGGCATTCTGTGTATCCGAGATATTCATACTTTGGTAAAAAAAAATTTTTTTTTTTTATCTTGGGATGTATATCTTGATCTCATACAAGGAACAAAAGCCCTTAGGAAAGGAATTAGAATTCTTTCTTAGGTAAATTGACCCATAACTTATTTATCACTGATTATCAAGTCAACATTTTGTGGGTGTTTTTACGTGCTAAGGTTTGAGTCTCTAAAGGAGGAAACACCAACCAGTAGACTAAGATCTGTAAATAAAGAGCACAGGCAGGGATATGAAGGGGAGCTCCAAACCAGCTCCATCATCACTTAGTTGTGTGTCTTGGAAACTCACTGAGCTTCACTGAGCTTTGGATGGTCATCTGTAATATTAAGGAAACCTTAATCGCTGTCAGTCTGTGGGATTCTGTGAGAGACAGTATGTAACATTGCTCTGGAAGAAGTGAATTGCTGTGCAAACCTAGGAATTACTGCTGCTATCTCCTTGGACGGGAGGGCCTCTGGGCTGGCTGCTGCCCCCCACCTAGCGCTCAGTGCTGGAAGAGCATAAGGGAGAAAGGTGTGGTCCTAGTGAGTCCTCCTCCATCACTTGCAGACCTCAACATCACCACTACCACCACCATTTCTGATTTCCATTGTTTCAGACCTCTGAGCAAGTGAAAATAGTTTCTTCTCCCAAAAAAGTGGAGGATACTTTTCTAGGTTTTAGACCAGGTTATACTGGTTTTCAGATAGTGCTGTCAGCAATTCTTACTCAGAGTTCTGCCCCACCTACCCGAAGCATCACAATCACCCATATGACACACTCCTGAGATCCACAGATGAACTGGGCTCTGTGCAGATCTAGGTCTCCTTGCTCACCTGTGCAAGAAAGTATATTTGGAATACAACAGGGCAAAAGTGATATTATTATACAGGAAAATCTCAAATTTTTTAGAAATTATTTTGAAGTGAACAATTTGCAAACTGCTGTACTCATTCAAATTATTTGTGATGTATGTTACAACTTACAGAGGCATGACATGACAAGACATCAAAGTTTTTCTGGGTGATTCTATGCAAAGCACCTCATATGTGAGGTTCTTCATGGCAGCACTATTTGTAAAAGCAACCTGATGTTCATCAACAGAGGACTTGATAAATAAATTCTGGTACATAAACAGTGCATAAATAAAATATGGAGCATTAGGCAGCTGTAATACAGAATGAGGAAATCGAAAGCAATAATATGGAAAGAACCCCAAGACATAGTCCTAAGGAGGAAAAGCAAGGTGCATAATATACATATTATGCTATAGTTTGTGTTAAAAATTATGTTTGTATAAAAACTTGTTTAAATGAATAAAAAAAAATCTGAAAGGATATTGAAGTTACTAATTACATTATTACCTTTAGGAGGAAATTGAGTAATAGAGAGAGGAAGGAAATTCCACTGCATACTCTTCTGTAGTTTTGAATTTTGAACTATATGAATGCATTACCTATTCAAAAAGTTAAAAAATTTAAAAAGGCATCATGGTTGAGAACCAGTGTGACATAGAAATCCCCATTTTTAGTCGGAGAGGTTAAACTGTTGCCCTATGTACCAAATTAGAGCTCTGTTTCATTTGGATTCTAATTAAACTAGTCTAAGTAGCATCCTCCATGTGGGGCATGTCACCCTCATTCTTCACAGCACCCATCAGCTCTCATCACACTCATAAATGGGGCCTGATTCTGAAGGCCTCTGAATTTGCCATCTGTGCTTGCTCAAGACCCCTTCCCTAACTTCATAGCCTTCAGCAACTGTACACACTTCTGTGTCTGATTTTCTGATTATAAATTAGTGATAATCCCTCTCCTTCCATACTACAAAAATCAGGATTGGTAACGTCTTTAGAACTAGGGATTGTCAGTGTTATGTATTACCTAAAGTCTACTTCCATACCAACTAAAATGCTTTTAACAAACAGAAAAAGATTTAGCCACAAGCAAAAGTACATGTAACCCCCTGAGAAAAGCCACATGGTAGAATTGCATGTGTAAGTTCTGCACTCTGTTTCTAAAACTATTTAGGAAACATTTGCTCAGTGTCGGAGTCATTCTCACCAGGCACACGGGATTCAATCAGTGAGAATTTCAATGGATGGACAAAACATTCTGGTGAATGGGAAAGGTGATGGCACCCTTGTTTACCTAAGATGGAGGTATGCACAATATACAATAAGCAACCCCGTGAGTTATGGTGTTTTAAAATAAAGATTTTGTTATTTAGGTATAGCAAGGCCAACATAACAGGACAGAACTGCCATTGAAAAGGTTGTTATCCCAACGCTACCAAGATGAGGGGGTATGCCGTGCTGCGGGGGACGCCATCTGGGGAAGCATCCGGGTGAGAAAGGATGCAGAGGAAACAGGGAAAATGTGGGCAAGGGCCTCTACTGTGCAAGGGAAGGAGCAGACAGGCCTCGGGGTGGCTAGTTGGGATCATTTCAGCGTGTTCTGTGGCAGAGGGGCTGCCCTAGTTGTCCGTCACTTGGCCCAGGGGTGATTAGGGCAGGGAAGTAGTGGTCCTGAGCAGGAAAGCCCAATAGAGGAGACAGTTGAGGGTGCGGGCTGGACTGATGGGTTTGCATTTGAAAAGTGGGCTCCAGGGTTACTTGTTCACTATCTCCAGCAATTGGCTGGTCCTGGCAGTCCTTCCAGGGTCAGCAAGGTCTCAGATGTCAAGGCCTCAAAATACAAAAACTACAAACACAAAGTTAATACATGTTAGATGACCAGCCCTAACTTTTATAACACCTGTTGGAGGAACATAATGAACAAGGACAATTCTGAACAGTAGAAACTTTAAAACTTAAAAGCTCCTATTTATCTGTAAAATCCTGATACACACAGACAGATTTACTTTCCTAATTAGACTTTTTTAGACAATATTAAATTATTTAGACTTTGCTTAGATTAACAAAATTCTAAATAAACAAATGTTACCCAGTCATAGAGATGAGGACCAAGGGGTACAGAGCATGAAGATGACAGCCTAGAGTTGAAATGTCACCTTGTTTAATATGCTGACGGACATCAGTAATCATTGAGCAATTCATTTCCACGAAAATAATATCTCATGGTGCCTCCTGTGATCAAAACAATCATAAAGCCTGGCCTTTCTCAATGACCTTGTGAAATATTTAATATTTGTAAATGGTAAATAAATATAAATGGAGATTTTGTATCATAGCAATTTTGTGGCCACTTATTTCAAAAACATTTGAAGACTGCATTGTCATGCCCATTTATACATGGAATAAAATTTATACATGGAATAAAATAAAATACAAATTTGTATCTCATATACAAGTCCTAACACATCCTTTACGGTAAGTGAACAAATAGCATATCAGGCAACAGCAAACAAGTGCTGGAACCTCATTTATGGAAGTAATATTTTTATCCATTCGTAGTTAATCACAAGTGGATTTCTGACTCAAAACAAAGTCAAGTTTGAACCTTGGTCCAGGACTAATTAGCTTGTGATCTTACGCAAGTGGCAACCCGTCTAAATCACCATTGAATAACGATGTGATTCAGGGTGGGGTCTGCAGGAACTGTGAACTTGTTAGAAATGCACTTTCTGAATCAGAATCTCTGTGGGGGGCGCAAGGAATCTGTTTTTGACAAACCTGCCAGGCAGTGCTAATGTGCCTAAAGTTTGAGATGCCCTGATATACTGAGTGGAGGTAATAATACTTCCTCAATGGAGGGTGGGAATTATGAGGACTGCATGTGATAGTGTGATTATGTATGTGAAACAGCATGACACCTACTTACTACATTATAAGGGCTCTACCAGAGTGGTGGCCCTTTTGTACAGTGACCAAGTCAGGTGAGTACAGAGGATATGTAGGGTAAGGTTGTGGGGACAGTGTGAGGAGACATTAGCCCAGAGAGGTCAAGAGGCTTATCGATGTCCTGGAGCCCATGAAAGGGCTCTCCCCTAAGACGTAGAGTCCTAATAACTACAGGGCACTGTGGAGCGGTGCCCACGTATCTCTTTGTGTAGAAATAGTTAGGTATCTGGAAATAATACTGCTAAATGTGACTTTTTAAAATTATGATTTTGTAGCCTGTGTGTTTTCTTTTTATTAATGTAGGCAGTTTGGAGGAAACTGAGCCAATGAAATTCCTGAATATTGCCAACAACTTTTAACTTATTTAAACAACACCATGGATGAGGAGAATAATTATTTAAATATAACCCGAGGAGATGGCTCGGATTTGGGATCAGAATCTGAACACACAGTTGAGTTTCAATAGTGTTTGTTCCTCCTCCTTCTCTTTCTCTCTTTCTCATTCTTTCTCTCTAAATAATATCATTTTCAATTTGTGGTTTTCTTTGAGCAGATAAGTAGTAATATTCCCCTTTATCCAGGTGTCCCAAGATTTTCAAAAAGAGCATAAGCTACATCTGAAAGAGCCTTTCTCAAAACCATCCCAAATATTACATCTTAGATCTTATTTAACTCATGGCACAAGATCTGGGCTTTCCTTAGAAAGATTCTTACTATCAATTTCGGTGCTTGATCAAACCAATATCTCTATATTTTATATCACATACTTTATTTAGGAAGTGTCTAGCCGAAGAACAACATTCATTCATTCAATCATTCATTCAGTCATGTAACACATATTTATAGAAAACCTACAAAGAGCCAGGCTGTGGGGAATATAAGCATAAACAAGATACAAATGTTTCTGCTTCCATGGAGCTTACATTCTAACTGGGGGTTGGGAGTGAGCAGAAAGAGATAGATAAATCAGGAAAGATTAGATAGTAGCAAGATCTATTTAGCAAATAAATATGTGTTGGTATGATAGTGTTTGGCTGGAATAGCCTCTATTTAGTAAATAAGGAGAAAACATTTTAAGCTGAGAAATGAACAAGAAGAGGGTGCCACCATGCAAAGGCGGGGGCAGGGGGCAAGAGTGCCCAAGGCAGAGGAGAAAAGAGCTTGGCATGTTTGAGGACCTAAAGGAGGCCTGTGCGGTTGAAGTGAGCAGGGCTGAGAGTGGTAGGAGATGAGATCTTCAAGGCAGGAAAAGACCAGGTAAATATGGGTTTGTAAACCAGGTAAAGAGTTTGGATTTTATGTTGTGTGTGATGAGAACCTATTAACGTGTTCTGAGCAGAGGATTTAGATCTTGTTTACATTTTGTGAATATTTACTTGTCACTGTGTAGAGAATACTTCCTGTAGGGGGCAAGAGTGGAAGCAGGGAGATTAGTTAGGAGGCTATGGCAGAGGTCCAGGGAACAATGATGGAGGTGGGGGAGTGCTGTGGAAAGGAAGTCGTAGATTCCAAGTAGGTTTCAGTAGTAGAGTTGAGAGAACGCCCTGATACATTGGACATAGAGGGAGAGAGGAAAAAGGACTCAAGGATGACTCCTAAGATTTTTACTTGAACAACTGTGTAGAAGGTGGTACCTTTCACAGAGACGGGGAAGACTGTAGGGAGGGAGAAAGAAGGGAATCTGGAATCAGCTACCTATGCTGAGCTGGAGAAGCCGGTTGGACATCCAAGCAGAGATACCAAGCAGGTCACTGGATAGCTGAGCCTTGAGATCTGGGGAGAGGCCAGGACTGGAGATGTTGATTTGAGAGTCAAGGGCATATGGTTGGGATTTAAAGCCATGAAACTAAGTAAGGTCATCATGGAAAAACAGATGGTGAGAAACAGAAGGGGACCAGGACAGAGAACTAGAGAAGTTCTTCCAGGAGCAGAGCTCAGGAAGGCAAAGGAAACTGAGAAGGGGGCTGGGGGCCAGTGAGGTCACAGGAGGGCCAGGAGAGTGTGCCGTCCTTAACTCTTTGAAGACATTTTCCTACAAAGGAGAGCACAGAAAGGGGGTGGTGCCTAAAAGGGAATGTGGTGGACAATGGAGAGTACAGGAGATACTAGAGCATGTTTGAGAAAGAGTCAGTAGAAGGGAGAAATGGATGATGTAGAAGGGCGATGGGATTTTTATAAAAAGTGTAAAGGCCTTGAGAAGGAGGAAAAGATTAAGATCCTGAGTACAAATAACATGGCAGGCCTTGACAGGCAGGAACATTCTGTCCACAGTCACAGGAAGAAGACAGAGACCAATTGGGTGACCCGTCTGATCATTTCTGCTTCTCAGTGAAAAGTATGGCTTATATAAATAAGGACAGATTGGTGGGAATTAAGTTAACAAAACATCACATCTTGGGCAGGCAAAATATTTGGTATTATTTCAAAAAATGCAACAAGTGCAAAGGGATTCAACGCAGGTATGTGAAGTAGAGTGGGCATACAAGAACTTTGTGAATTTAAAACTTAAGCATCTGTCTTCTTTTAAGATAAATAAGAATATGAGGTCAAGCATTGACTCATCGCAAGAAGAGTTAGTTCAAGTTGATAATACAAAGAAAATTTCATGGATACAACAAAAAGGCCAAGAGGTATTTGTAAGACATGGGAGAGGTTTAAAATAACATTCTATAAGTGTACCGAATCAAGCAATTTTCTTTGAAAACTCATTGGAAAGTTAGAAAGTAGAATGAGATACTACTTGGCAGAGCATCCCATCGTACAAGCATAACTTTCCTTAAACAAACAAATACCCTACACATAGCCCAATCTTTTAGAGTAAGTTGCCTGAGCTTTAAGAACTGTATTTAAGCTAATATGAAACCAACAAAAGTGTCCAGGCAAGCTAGAGCCAGGAATGAACTGTGGTACTCGTGCTGGAGTGGGTGTTGGGGAATGCTGCAGGGCCGACTTAATGAGCAGGGGTGGGCTGGGAACAGAAGGCTCGTCGTGGCTGCAGATGTGCAGGAAGGTGACAGTGGTAGTAGCTCACGCCTGGATTTTGCTTCTTATCTAGTCTCACTCAAGTTCGCAATAAAATAGAAATAGCAAACTGGTTTTCCTTTGTCAACTGTTCTCTATTTAATTTTTCACTCACTATTTTCTTTCCATTGGCCTTATAATTGCCATCAGTTCCCAGTTGCTTCAGTAGTCGCCTACATAGGAGCAGGTGACTTAAGGTTTTGCAGTGGTGTTATTTCATGTATACTTTATATCATTACTCTTTACTTTTCTTTTCCTGCTTCTAGAGAAGTGCTATCTACATGTCTACATAGCTATGTATGTATGTGTGTATGTGTGTATCTGTCTATATATCATATAAGGTATCATATCTCTTGCCTGTTAAAGTGATACGCTTGTTCTATTTCAGGCCATCAAAAAGGAGGTCAAATTGTTTTCTGAGAAAAGGAAAGAGATTAAAAAAGGAATCAAAGCCCTTGCTAAAACTGTAAGTGTTGTGATTTCATATATGCATACATTTCGTCCTCAGGCTACAATTACTTTTGAACTTTATTTTGTTCAACACAGCATGAGGAACTATACCTATTTTGTCCTCTGCCTGTAAGCTCAGTGTTCTGGGGTACTTAACAGGGTAGAATTTGGGCCATACCATACTATATAAAAACAGGTGTTGTTTCTCTGTCTTCCTCAAATACTGAGTGTTGTTTTTTAGTATTTATTTTTATCAAAGTAATATGTTTACATTTTTACAAATTCAATAACAAGTTACACAATTAAAAATAATGTTTTTAAAGCTGCAGCACTGTTGTGCTTTGTTCCTGCATTCCTGTGGTAACTTTTTTCAATTCTTTCAGCTTTTTTGTTGGGACATTTACTCCTTCTTTCTAAATAGTCCTTTTAATACTGCTATTTCTTTATATTTTTATTTTGACACTATCTATGGGCTTCCTGGTATGGAAGATGAATGTGTAGGTTCTTTTATACTACCTCCTCCCACTACAACTTACACAAAAATCCATAATCAGTATGCACACTGAGTATTTTACAGTTACGTAACTATTCTTCAAAGCTAAGCCACATGGTACGTGATGATTACATTTCCATTTTTATAACTTTTATTTGTTGCAATATGTAACGTTTGTCTCCGAGTTTTTTTTTTTTTGGTCCTCCTGGGAAGTTTTATTTTATTGTATATTTGATTATTTATTTATTTATTTATATTTTTGAGAGGGCATCTCTCATATTTATTGATCAAATGGTTGTTAACAACAATAAAATTCTGTATAGGGGACTCAATGCTCAATGCGCAATCATTAATCCACCCCAAGCCTAATTCTTGTCAGTCTCCAATCTTCTGAAGCATAACGAACAAGTTCTTACATGGTGAACAAATTCTTACATAGTGAATAAGTTCTTACATGGTGAACAGTACAAGGGCAGTCATCACAGAAACTTTCGGTTTTGATCATGCATTATGAACTATAAACAATCAGGTCAAATATGAATATTCATTTGATTTTTATACTTGATTTATATGTGAATCCCACATTTCTCCTTTAGTATTATTATTATTTTTAATAAAATGCTGAAGTGGTAGGTAGATGCAAGATAAAGGTAGAAAACATAGTTTAGTGTTGTAAGAGAGCAAATGTAGATGATCAGGTGTGAGCTGTAGACTAAGTGTTAATCCAAGGTAGACAAGGGCAATAAAACATCCACGGATGCAGAAGGTTTCTATCAAAACAGCGGAGGTGAGGTTCTAAGCCTCACCTCTGTTGATCCCCAATTTCTCACCTGATGGCCCACCTGCGACTGTACCTGTCTTAGGTTGTTCCTCCCTTGAGGAATCTTACCCGTCTCTGGCTAACCAGTCATCTTCCGGGGCCATACAGGGAAATGTAAAGTTGGTAAGTGAGAGAGAAGCAATATTGTTTGAAAAGGTTAGCTTTTTACTTCTTTGCAGATTTATGCCCTGTGGCTTTTATGCCCAGTATTTGTCTTGAGGTATCTTTACCACTTGGAAGAATTATGATACTCTGTAAATTTGATATGAGGCACCAATTCTATTTAAGGGTTGTAATTAGGAAGGAAGAAGAAAAGCTATAGAAGTAGCAGGCGGAAGAAAACATGGGAAGATTGATTATTTCTTTGACATATCTTCTTGTAGAATAACTTAAGCATGTATAGGTTTTGGACTACTAATTAAATTGCGCACACACATTAACATAATAGGAATACAGTTACATAACCAAAGCAGACCTATAATTACCAGCCATCTCCAGTGAAACCAAGAAAACCAGTTAGG
The DNA here is from genome assembly GCF_030020395.1 of Manis pentadactyla. Taxonomy (NCBI): domain Eukaryota; kingdom Metazoa; phylum Chordata; class Mammalia; order Pholidota; family Manidae; genus Manis; species Manis pentadactyla. The sequence goes on along the minus strand of NC_080026.1, from coordinate 114,877,130 downwards.
CACCTTAGGCATTTGTGAAAATTTATCTATGATATGATGGATATTGTCCAACTGAACTTGAACAGACTGAGAGAAATCAGACAAATTAAAACAACCCACTCCTGGGGAATGTTCACATCCCATATGTTCTTTTAACAGTAGATAGTCTGTATTTGTAAGATTTTGGAGCACTACAACTTGCACTTCTCCTAATTCTTGTTTGAGTCCCAACAGTAGAGATCCAGTCAAATTTGTTGTTTTACTGTATGCACAGGCCAGCTTAGATATCTCCTTCTTCATTCCCATGGCAAGTCCAGGAACCAGTGGGATGAATGCAGCTACAACTGTAGCAGCACCTGGATCTTTGTTGAGGTTTTTTGATGATCATCTTCTGGTATGACTCTTCCAGAGCGTGCTGATGTTGGAAGTTCTTCTTCATATCGTATCTTAGTTCATTTTCTGGGTAGCCAAATTAGGCTTTGATCCTCTGTATAAACACAAACAGACCCTTTGCCCATACTTTGATATGCCCTTTATACCATTGTGTAGAACTCATTGGAGGTCACCACACAGGAACTGCTTTTTTTTTAAGAGAAAGGAATATTATCAGAAAAATGTACCTCCATAGCTGATCATCTGACACCCTTTAAGTGATCAAAATTAAGGATATTTAAAGCATGCACTAATCGTTGATTTACAGTTAGTTTTATCCTGTCATAGGGTAATCCCCCTTTTCTTTCTTTCTTTCTTTTTTTTTTTTTTTGTTATCATTAATCTACACTTACATGAAAAATATTATGTTTACTAGGCTCTTCCCCTATACCAGGACCCCCCTATAAACCCCTTTACAGTCACTGTCCATCAGCATAGCAAAATGTTGTAGAATCACTACTTGTCTTCTCTGTGTTGTACAGCCCTCCCCTTTCTCCCACCCCCACCATTATGCATGCTAGTCTTAATACCCCCCTTTTTCTTCCACCCCCTTATCCCTCCATACCCACCCATCCTCCCCAGTCCCTTTCCCTTTGGTACATGTTAGTCCATTCTTGGGTTCTGTGATTCCGCTGCTGTTTTGTTCCTTCAGTTTTTCTTTTGTTCTTATACTCCACAGATGAGTGAAATCATTTGGTATTTCTCTTTCTCCACTTGGCTTCTTTCACTGAGCATAATATGCCCTAGCTCCATCCATGTTGCTGCAAATGGTAGGATTTGCCCTCTTCTTATGGCTGAATAATATTCCATTGTGTATATGTACCCCATCTTCTTTATCCATTCAACTACCGATGGACATTTAGGTTGCTTCCAATTCTTGGCTATTATAAATAGTGCTGCGATAAACATAGGGGTGCATCTGTCTTTTTCAAACTTGATTGCTGCATTCTTACGGTAAATCCTAGGAGTCCAATTCCTGGGTCAAATGGTGAGTCTCTTTTGAGCATTTTGAGGAACCTCCATACTGTTTTCCACAATGGTTGAACTAATTCACATTCCCACCAGCAGTGTAGGAGGGTTCCCCTTTCTCCACAGCCTCGCCAACATTTGTTGTTGTTTGTCTTTTGGATGGTAGCCATCCTTACTGGTGTGAGGTGATACCTCATTGTAGTTTTAATTTGCATTTCTCTGATAATTAGCGATGTGGAGCATCTTTTCATGTGTCTGTTGGCCATCTGTATTTCTTTTTTAGAGAACTGTCTGTTCAGTTCCACTGCCCATTTTTTAATTGGATTATTTGTTTTTTGTTTGTTGAGGCGTGTGAGCTCTTTATATATTCTGTACGTCAAGCCTTTATCGGATGTGTCATTTACAAATATATTCTCCCATACTGTAGGGTTCCTTTTTGTTCTATTGATGGTGTCTTTTGCTGTACAGAAGCTTTTCAGCTTAATATAGTCCCACTTGTTCATTTTTACTGTTGTTTTCCTTGCCCGGGGAGATATGTTCAAGAAGTGGTCACTCATGTTTATGTCTAAGAGGTTTTGCCTATGTTTTTTTCCACGAGTTTAATGGTTTCATGATTTACATTCAGGTCTTTGATCCATTTTGAGTTTACTTTTGTATATGGGGTTAGACAATGGTCCAGTTTCATTCTCCTACATGTAGCTGTCCAGTTTTGCCAGCACCATCTGTTGAAGAGACTGTCATTTCGCCATTGTATGTCCGTGGCTCCTTTATCAAATATTAATCGACCATATATGTCTGGGTTAATGTCTTTAGTCTCTAGTCTGTTCCACTGGTCTGTGGCTCTGTTCTTGTGCCAGTACCAAATTGTCTTGATTACTATAGCTTTATAGTAGAGCTTGAAGTTAGGGAGTGAGATCCCCCCTACTTTATTCTTCTTTCTCAGGATTGCTTTGGCTATTCGGGGTCTTTGGTGTTTCCATATGAATTTTTGAATTATTTGTTCCAGTTCATTGAAGAATGTTGCTGGTAATTTGATAGGGATTGCATCAAATCTGTATATTGCTTTGGGCAGGATGGCCATTTTGATGATATTAATTCTTCCTAGCCACGAGCATGGGATGATTTTCCATTTATTAGTGTCCCCTTTAATTTCTCTTAAGAGTGACTTGTAGTTTTCAGAGTATAGGTCTTTCACTTCTTTGGTTAAGTTTATTCCTCGGTATTTTATTCTCTTTGATGCAATTGTGAATGGAATTGTTTTCCTGATTTCTCTTTCTTTTGTTTCATTGTTAGTGTTTAGGAAAGCTACAGATTTCTGTGTGTTAATTTTGTATACTGCAACTTTGCTGTATTCCGATAGCAGTTCTAGGAGTTTTGGGGTAGAGTCTTTAGGGTTTTTTATGTACAATATCATGTCATCTGCAAATAGTGACACTTTAACTTCTTCTTTACCAATCTGGATTCCTTGTATTTCTTTGTTTTGTCTGATTGCTCTAGCTAGGACCTCCAGTACTATGTTAAATAACAGTGGGGAGAGTGGGCATCCCTGTCTAGTTCCCGATCTCAGATTAAAAGTTTTCAGCTTCTCGCTGTTCAGTATAATGTTGGCTGTGGGTTTATGATATATGGCCTTTATTATGTTGAGGTACTTACCCTCTATTCCCATTTTGCTGAGAGTTTTTATCATGAATGGATATTGAATTTTGTCAAATGCTTTTTCAGCATCTATGTAGATGATCATGTGTTTTTTGTCTTTCTTTTTGTTGATGTGGTGGATGATGTTGATGGATTTTCGAATGTTGTACCATCCTTGCATCCCTGGGATGAATCCCACTTGGTCATGGTGTACGATCCTTTTGATGTATTTTTGAATTTGGTTTGCTAATATTTTGTTGAGTATTTTTGCATCTACATTCATCAGGGATATTGGTCCGTAGTTTTGTTTTTTTGGTGGGGTCTTTGCCTGTTTTTGGAATTAGGGTGATGTTGGCTTCATAGAATGTGTTTGGGAGTATTCCCTCCTCTTCTATTTTTTGGAAAACTTTAAGGAGAATGTGTATTATGTCTTCCCTGTATGTCTGATAAAATTCTGAGGTAAATCATCTGGCCCGGGGGTATTGTTCTTTTGATTACCACTTCAATTTCGTTGCTGGTAATTGGTCTGTTTAGATTTTCTGTTTCTTTCTGAGTCAGTCTTGGAAGGTTGTATTTTTCTAGGAACTTGTCCATTTCTCCTAGGTTTCCCAGCTTGTTAGCATATAGGTTTTCATAGTACTGTCTAATAATTCTTTGTATTTCTGTGGGGTCTGTCGTGATTTTTCCTTTCTCGTTTCTGATACTGTTGATTTCTGTTGACTCTCTTTTCTTCTTAATAAGTCTGGCTAGAGGCTTATCTATTTTGTTTATTTTCTCGAAGAACCAGTTCTTGGTTTCATTGATTTTTGCTATAGTTTTATTCTTTTCAATTTTATTTATTTCTTCTCTGATCTTTATTATGTCCCTCCTTCTGCTGACCTTAGGCCTCATTTGTTGTTCTTTTTCCAATTTCGATAATTGTTACATTAGACCATTCATTTGGGATTGTTCTTCCTTCTTTAAATATGCATGGATTGCTATATACTTTCCTCTTAAGACTGCTTTTGGTGTATCCCACAGTAGATGAGGCTTTGTGTTGTTGTTGTCATTTATTTTCATTTATTACTGGATCTCTATTTTGATTTGGTTATTGATCCATTGATTATTTATGAGCGTGTTTTTAAGCCGCCATGTGTTTGTGAGCCTTTTTGCTTTATTTTTACAGTTTATTTCTAGTTTTATGCCTTTGTGGTCTGAGAAGTTGGTTGGTAGGATTTCAGTCTTTTGGAATTTAGTGAGGCTCTTTTTGTGGCCTAGTATGTGGTCTATTCTGGAGAATGTTCCATGTGTACTTGAGAAGAATGTGTATCCTGTTGCTTTTGGGTGTAGTGTTCTGTAGATGTCTATTAGGTCCATCTGTTCTAGGGTGTTGTTCAGTGGCTCTGTGTCCTTACTTATTTTCTGTCTGGTGGATCTGTCCTTTGGAGTGGGTGGTGTGTTGAAGTCTCCCAGAATGAATGCACTGCATTCTGTTTCCTCCTTTAATTCTGTTAGTATTTGTTTCAGATATGTTGGTGCTCCTGTATTGGGTGCATACATATTTATAATGGTTATATCCTCTTGTTGGACTGAGCCCTTTATCATTATGTAATGTCCTTCTTTTTCTTTTGTTACTTTCTTCGTTTTTAAGTCTGTTTTATCTGATACTACTATTGCAACACCTGCTTTTTTCTCTCTGTTGTTTGCATGAAATATATTTTTCCATCCCTTGACTTTAAGTCTGTGCATGTCTTTGGGTTTGAGGTCAGTCTCTTGTAAGCAGCATATGGATGGATCTTTCTTTTTTATCCATTCTATTACTCTGTGTCTTTTGATTGGTGCATTCAGTCCATTTACATTTAGGGTGATTATTGAAAGGTATGTACTTATTGCCATTGCAGGCTTTAAGGTTGTGGTTACCAAAGGTTCAGGGTTAGCTTCTTTACTATCTTACTGTCTAACTTAACTTGCTTGTTGAGCTATTATAAACACGGTCTGATGATTCTTTATTTCTCTCCCTTCTTATTCCTCCTCCTCCATCTTCATATGTTGGGTTTTCTGTTCTGTGCTCTTTTTAGGAGTGCTCCCATCTAGAGCATTCCCTGTAAGATGCCCTGTAGAGGTGGTTTGTGGGAGGCCAATTCCCTCAACTTTTGCTTGTCTGGGAATTGTTTAATCCCTCCTTCATATTTGAATGATAATCGTGCTGGATACAGTAGTCTTGGTTTGAGGCTCTTCTGTTTCATTGCATTAAGTATATCATGCCATTCTCTTCTGGCCTTTAGGGTTTCTGTTGAGAAGTCTGTTGATAGTTTGATGGGTTTTCCTTTGTAGGTGACTTTTTTTTTTTCTCTCTGGCTGCCTTTAATACTTTGTCCTTGTCTTTGATCTTTGCCATTTTAATTATTATGTGTCTTGGTGTTGCCCTCCTTGGATCCCTTTTCATGGGAGTTCTGTGTACCTCTGTGGTCTGAGAGGCTGTTTCCTACCCTAGTTTGGGGAAGTTTTCAGCAATTATTTCTTCAGAGACACTTTCTATCCCTTTTTCTCTCTCTTCTTCTTCTGGTACCCCTATAATGCAGATGTTGTTCTGTTTCGATTGGTCACTCAGCTCTCTTATAATTCTTTCATTCCTGGAGATCCTTTTATCTCTCTCTGCATCAGCTTCTCTGCGTTCCTGTTCTGTGTTTTCTAGTCCATTAATGGTCTCTTGCATCTTGTTCATTCTGTTTTGAAGTCCTTACAGAGCTTGTTTCATTTCTGTATTCTCCTTCCTTAGTTCTTGCATATGTCTCTGCAAGTCCATCAGCATGGTTATGACTTTTGTTTTGAATTCTTTTTCAGGAAGACTGGTTAAATCTATCTCCCCAGGTTCCTTCTCAGGGGAAGATGTAGCAGATGCTGAAGCTGTCTGAGTTAGTCTTGTCTGGATCAAATTTTTTTGCCTTTTCATGTTGACAGGTGCTATTGACTGTCAGCTGGGAGAGCCAAACTTTCCACTTGCTACTGGCCTTTCTTTACTGGGACAACTGCGACCCCTAGTGGCTTGTGTTGGGCAATTGCGTGTAGACTGGGTCTTTGTGTCTTGCCCGGCCGGTGTGTAGGAAGCTCCCTTGCTGAGGGCGTGGCCAGCCTCCCGCTGCTTCTCTGCTTTGGCAGCGCCCCGGAGGGGTAATGGACAGGGGGCTGTTTGGCTTTTTACCTCTGTGAGGGGTCTCAGAGCTGTTGCCCAGGGGGTTAGCGTGCCTGGGTTTCCCTGGAGTTTCCAGCTGCTGTACTGTGACCTGGGTTATTTCTATCCAGCTTTTGCGTCCCTGTCCCTTTAAGACCTCTTTCAAAAAGCACTTGCTTTTCTTTGTCACAGGGGCATCAGCTTTGGGACCCGCTCAGAGGTCTTGCTGCCCTGTTTCCCTAGTTTCCAGCCCTCCACGCATGTACTGTGTCTGCGCTCTGGTCCGGATGGCTGGGGCTGGGTGTTTAGCAGTCCTGGGCTCCCTCTCCCTCCCCGCTCCGATTCCTCTCCTCCCGCCGGGAGCTGGGATGAGGGGACTCGGCTCCCGCCGGGCAGCGGCTTGTATCTTACCCCCTTCGCGATGCTGGGTTCTCGCAGGTGTGGATGTAGTCTGGCTGTTGTCCTGTGTCTTCTGGTCTCTCTTTTAGTAAGAGTTGTATTTGTTGTATTTTCAAAAATATATATGGTTTTGTTAGGAGATTTCCTCTGCTCTACTAATGCCGCCATCTTGGCTCTGCCCAGTGCAGAACTTTTTAACCACTTGATGAAATAAACACATGGCTAGAATTTGAATCTCATCAAAAACAGAAATTGCGGCCAGACTATGGGTGCCTAACTCAAGGCAGGTATATAAAATATTTTTTAACTTCCCTAGGGCAAGTGTATGTAGAGAGCAAACTTTTAATAACTACATGAGTACATGAAGAATGGAAGGGAAGAAGTGAAGAAATTCACAGTTTTAAGCTTTGGATTTATAAGCATGTTTTGTAACTCTGGGGCAATTATTGTGTATCAGAATTTTTGATCTTTTAAATGGTCGTATCTGGGTGAGGGGTGGAGGTATCACCCTTTTGTCTTTGAGGTTAGTTTTGTAATGAACTTCAGGATCATCTACTCTATTTCTAGTATTTACATTTTAAGAAATCTCAGGATTGGAGAAATTTAATAATTAACAAAGGTTGTAACTCTAGTCAGTGCGAAAGGTAGGATTAAAATCGGTATTTCCTGACATTCTCATAAGTGGTCATTTGGACTTGTCATTGATTTGACCCCAGAGTCAAAGTCAGTAAAATGTTTGTTATTTACAATTCCTCCTGTTCTATTCTTATTTTGTATCATCTAATTTTATTCACTTTTTTCTTATATCTGTTGAGCACTTTTTGAGTGCCAAATACCACGCCAGGCACTAGGATTCAGCAATGAAGGAGGCAAGTATGGTCTCTGCTGTCATTGAGTTTACATTCTTAAGTCAGAGAGATACATACATACTAAATAAGTATAAGTATAAACAGTGTTTGGAAAAGTGGAGTATAGTATGATCTTTATCAGGGCAAGTTTTATTATATCTCTTTTATAGATGAGGAAACAAAAAACCTTCCAGGAAATCGTTAGGCAAATGTTGTAGCAAGAAACTGGGACTTTAACTAATGGTCCAGGATTCTTGACATCTTATTCCTTACATGTTTGTATAGAGGATCTTAGACCTTTTAGAGTTTTTAACTAGTTTAAAGTTAGATTACAAAAAAAGATTACACCTGGTGGAGTTGAACAAGCAAGGAAGATTTTATTCAAGGCTTAATTGCAGTAGGGGAGAGGGATTCAACTCAACTCTATTGAAACAAAGGATAGGGGAGTTTGAGCCTCTGGGGTAAACTGTGGAAAAGGGCTTTAGGGATGAAGTTGCTGAAAGTGATTGGACCATCTGAGTTTTCTAATTGTTACTTATGGAAGTTAGGTTCCTACTCTTTCACAAAGACTCGGAGATAGGGTCACTGTCTTTCTTGATGCTTACATTTCAAATGGATGGCTTCCAGGTCCTTGAGAAAGAATGTTTTACAACATTCCTGGGTTATAAAACTGGCAGAAGGCTAGAAGAAAAGAAAGTATTTAAAATTGCAAGTTTTCTAAAGTAAATGGTCTAAGAAAAGGGAGGTTATATGTACCCAACATCATGAAAGGACCTCTCTGAAGTTAAGTGAGGCGGAGGGAAACAGTAAGTCCATCTTGGTCATAGACTATATTAAGGAGCTGATAAAGCTATGAACCCTCTTCTCCCCCAAATACACATATGAACTAGAGTAGAAATCTGATCTTTTGCTTTAACATCAATTCGCACTGCTGTTTTAGGCAGCTGAATTTCTATTTCTGAAACCTCCTACCCCTACTCTAAGTCTTTGTGGTTAGGTGGGAGACAAGAGGTACATACTCAACTCTCTGGCTACAAAGGTTGGTTAAGGAATGAGCATTTGACACAACTGGCCAAATATGGAGGTATTGTGAAAGAAAAAAATTTTTCTTACTATTGGAGAGGAAGGAGGAACAATCTAAGACTGGGTTGCTAGGATGACCATCAGGTGGAGGGAGCCCGTTTGAGAGTGAACCCAGCAGATGGGAAAGTAGACCTGGGAGACTGACAGCAACAGAGTCCTGATGACATCATTGCAGCCTCTGGATCTAGCCATGCCTTAAGCCAGCAGGTTCTGTTATGTTTTGTTTTGTTTTTAATGAAAGTGAATGTAGTCCCTACTTTAACTGAAACCAGTTTGAGTGAGTTTTCTGATATTTTCAACTTGAATGAAAGACAGGAGTGGGAATGAGCATTTTTTTCTTTAATCATCTAATTTTTTTTCTGAACCATGAAAAGATAATACATATTCAACTTATTAAATATTGTACAAGTGTGCTACTGAGTACAACACAATATGCAGGGCACTGAGATATGTTTGTCACCAGACTCTTAATACAGAGCTCAACCCAAAGTTAGGAAAGAAGTTGCTGAGGACAATGGACCTCCATGCATACTTGGAGCCACTTAAGGACATTAATCCTTTCAAATACCTTCAGGAGAATCCCTCTGCTTCCTACTTTGTGCCATTGGGCAAAGCTGATTTTTCTCCCATTACAATCACAGACCTCTAAGAAGGCTTTATAGCTGTGGGCTGGTGTGTGCTCAAGACTAAAGATGTCATTATGATGATGGGCTGTTCCTCACACCCAGCCCTACTTGTGGGAAAAAGGAGACAGTCCAGCATCAGCTAGTTCTCAGAGCTCAGTGGTCATCTGCCTGCAGCCCCATTACATTCTAACAAGACATGAATCCTCCAATATAGAATAATCAGGACAGTATTGGGTAATATTTCTCAGGGTGTTCAGTGTAGATGCATAAAGGGAGACAGTTCCATAAAAACTGCTTCCACTTGTTTAGATGGTTCTACCTAAAACCATGGGGTCTGCTTCATTCATTTTTAGGTATTATTCAAATTCTTTTAAAATATTTTACTGATCAATTTTAATCACTTATTTAGCAAGTTCCCCCCACATGATTGGGATTCCAATGCATAACTCGAGGGCTTTATTTTTCTAGATGCCTAAAATTTATTAAGCCCTCACTCTAGGCTAGAGTGTGTACTGAATGAGTTTGTATAGATCCTTATATTTAGTATTCCAGGAAACTCTGTAAGTACTGCAATCATCCCTATTCTAGAGATGAGAAAAATCAAGGTTCAGAAAATTTAAGTGCTTGATTCTGACTCAAATAATGAATAATTGGGAGCAGTGGGATTCAAGCCCTAGGCAGGATGCTTCTGGATCCATGTCTTTATCCACGATTCTTTGATGCCTGTATGAAAGTTTTAAAGATCTAGGTATTTATATTAGTTTTCTATTGCTGCTATAACAAATTACCCAAACATAGTGGCTTAAAACAACACAAATTTATCATCTTGCAATTTTGGAGGTCAGAAGTCCATAATTGGTCTCCTGGAGCTAAAATCAATGTATTGCAGTCCCTAGGGAGACTTTGAAGGAAAGTCCATTTCTCTTTTCCGGCTCCTGGAGGCTTCCCCATCCCTAGACTTGTGCCTCACTCTCATTTTCAATGCCAGCAATGGGCAGTCCATTCTTCCTCATATCACATCACTCTGACACTTCTGCTTCCCTTTCCCACATTTTTTTTCAGCTTTATTGAGGTATAATTTAGAAATAAAAATTATATATATTTGCAGTATAAAATGTGATGTTTTGATAAACCTTACATTTTGAAATAATTACAATTAAGCCGATAACATATCCATCACTGCACATAGTTATCAGTGTGTGTGTGTGTGCATGCACATGCATGTGTGTGTGTGGTGAGAACATTTAAGATCTACTCTCTTCCTCTTTCACATTTAAGGACCCTTGGGATTATGTTGAGTCCATCTGGATGATCAAAGATAATCTTCCTATCTCAAATTCAGCTGCTAGGAACTTTAATTCCATCTGCAACCTTAATTTCTCTTTGGCATGTAACTTAATACGTTCATAAATTCAAGGGACTTGGTCACCCTTGGCAGGTCATTATTCTGCCTGCCTTCAGCTCAAGGCCTAGAGATACTATAGTGATCAGTTCTTATTTCCTGGTATACCCTTGGTTCTGCAAGACACAGAACATAAAACTTTTCCTGGGACAAGAAGTGTTGGTACTCCTTGAATTACTTATTTAATGTAACTGGCCCCTAAAATGCCATGAGGCAGCATTTCTTTTTCCATCACCTGCCTACATCATCTGTTAAGTTAAACTTACTTAGCCAAGTATGAATAAATGAAATCCACAACCTTTGCTGTGTATTCCATGACAAGAACAGCACCCTCTATCATAGATAATGGCATATCTCATAGCTTCTCAAAGGGGCTAGATTAGCCAGACACACCAGCAACATCTGACCTATACCTGTCTAGGTCATGCTTTAGTCTTGCCGCTTACCAGGTGTATCATGGAAGAATAGTAGTTTCTCAGAGTGAGGAAGGAAACAGGTTAGGCAGGAACCGAGCTGGGATACAGGCCCAACAGCAGCCTTGGCTGATCCCATGGTGAGCTCTGGAGCTAGAATGGCCCTTCGGAGTTGTCCAGGTTGGGCTAGATGCTGTTTATCAGTCATTGGATATGGTCCACCTTGCAAGAAGCATGTCATGGGTGAGGCAACTGTCTCCTACCACAGCAGAGGGTCCCTCTGCTGACAGCACTCAGAACAGTTGAGCAACAAGATCTTCATTAAAGGATCTGGGTGGCATTTTAGTGTTGCTCTGCTCTCACCGAAGGGTAGTTTCATGAGGTCCAGTCACATATCTCTAGGGGCCAAATAGGTTGACCCATTTTGCCACAATGGAGAGAGGAGTTGCCTCTGAAAGTAGCTACCTAATGAGGCTAAGAAGTGCCCAGCAGATCCAGGTTGGAGTGAGATACTTGCCCTAATGGTTCTAAGGATATGTGTGGTTATGGTGGTTAATAAAAGTCACTTAAGTTGCATTAGGCTACTTTGTTGTAACTTCCCCTGTAATTATGCATTGTAATTGCACAAAAAGGACAAAGGCTTTCTCTGAATCCTTTCAGGTAAAGACTTCCTCTGCCGGAGAAAGCAACCAACATTGCAACTCCCCATTTCCTTCTCTGGGGAAGCTAATGTTTTTTAAACTCACATAAACATAACACACCCACGCATACACACTCAAGAGAACACCACCACCAATATCACATACTAACATCAATACAAAAAAGTGGATTGTTGTTACCCTGATGGCCTTTTGAGCTCAAGCCCCTAGAAGGAAGTTTCTGTCTCTCAAAGTCACATTTTTCTTGAATGAGAAATTCTCAGTTTATTTCAAGAAGACCTCAGATTATGGGATGGATTCTTCTAGAGTACCCTGTCTCAGGTCTTGTATTGAATGGTGTATCTGGGTTTTTCTTTCTTTATATTCTACCTCCCCCCCCCTTCTTATTCTAAGTGTATTCATTTGTTTATAAAAATAAATACTTTGCCAGTAACCCTAAAAGTAGGTAATATTATTGAACCTATTTTAAATATGCAGACCCCTAGACTCAGAGATATTAGGTAACTTGGCCAAAGGTTATTGAGCCTGAGATGGAGCTGGGGTTCAAACCAGGTCTGTCTGACTCCAGAGCTCATGTCCTTCACAGCTCAGATACACTGTCTTCCCTAATGAAAGGGTCACAATTGTAAAATGGGCAGCCTTGCAGAGAGGCTCCCTACCCTGTTAAAGCAACACTTAGAAAACAGCTGACTCAGCTTATAAGGGCTGATTTTTTTAAATCTTTATTTTTATTTTTATTTTTTTTATTTTTTTGTAGATAATTATTTTTTATTGAAGGGTAGTTGACACACAGTATTACATTACATTAGTTTCAGGTGTACAACATAGTGATTCAACATTTATATACATGACAATTCTAGGTACCAGCTATCACCATACCAAGCTGTTACAATATCTTCACTATATTCCTTATGCTATACATTACATCCCGGTTACTTATTTATTTTACCATTGGAAGTGTGTATTTTTTTTTTGTGTGAGGGCATCTCTCATATTTATTGATCAAATGGTCGTTAACAACAATAAAATTCTGTACAGGGGACTCAATGCTCAATGCACAATCATTAATCCACCCCAAGCCTAATTCTCGTCAGTCTCCAATCTTCTGAGGCATAACAAACACGTTCTTACATGGAGAACAAATTCTTACATAGTGAATAAGTTACATAGTGAACAGTACAAGGGCAGTCATCACAGAAACTTTCGACTGCATTATGAACTATAAACAGTCAGTTCAAATATGAATACTCATTTGATTTTTATACTTGATTTATATGTGGATACCACATTTCTCTCTTTATTATTATTATTTTGAATAAAATGCTGAAGTGGTAGGTAGATACAAGATAAAGGTAGAAAACATAGTTTAGTGTTGTAAGGGAGCAAATGTAGATGATCAGGTGTGTGCCTGTAGACTATGTGTTAATCCAAGCTAGACCAGGGCAATAAAACATCCACGTATGCAGAAGATTTCTCTCAGAACAGGGGGGGTGAGGTTCTAAGCCTCACCTCTGTTGATCCCCAATTTCTCACCTGATGGCCCCCCTGCGACTGTGCCTGTCTTAGGTTGTTCCTCCCTTGAGGAATCTTACCCATCTCTGGCTAACCAGTCATCTTCCGGGGCCATACAGGGAAATGTAAAGTTGGTAAGTGAGAGAGAAGCCTTATTGTTTGAAATGGTTAGCTTTTTACTTCTTTGCATATTTATGCCCTGTAGCTTCTATGCCCAGGATTTGTCTTGAGGTATCTTTACCACTTGGAAGAATTATGATACTCGGTAAATTTGAAATGAGGCGCGAATTCTATTTAAGGGTTGTAATTAGGAAGGAAGAAGAAAAGCTATAGAAGTAGCAGGCGGAAGAAAACATGGGAGGATTGATTATTTCTTTGACATATCTTCTTGTAGAGTAACTTCAGCATGTATAGGTTTTAAGCTACTACTTAAATTGCGCACACACATTAACATAATAGGAGTATAGTTACATAACCAAAGCATATCTGTAATTACCAGCCATCTCCAGTGAAACCAAGAAAACCAGTTAGGCACCTTAGGCATTTGTGAAAACTTATCTATGATACGGTGGATATTGTCCAACTGAACTTGAACAGTCTGAGAGAAATCAGACAAATTAAAACAACCCATTCCAGGGGGCTGTTCACATCCCATATGTTCTTTTAACAGTAAATAGTCTGTAGTTGTAAGATTTTGGAGCACTACAATTTGCACTTCTCCTAATTCTTGGTTGAGTTCCAACAGTATAGATCCAGTCAAATTTGTTGTTTTACTGTATGCACAGGCCAGCTTAGATATCTCCTTCTTCACTCACATGGCAAGTCCAGGAACTGGTGGGATGAGTGCATCTACAGCTGTAGCAGTGCGTGGATCTTTGTTGGGGTTTTTGATGATCATCTTCTGGCATGAGTCTTCCAGGGAGTGCTGATGTTGGAAGTTCTTTTTCATATCGTATTTTAGTTCATTTTCGGGGTAGCCCAATTAGGCTTTGATTCTCTGTATAAACACAAACAGACCCTTTGCCTACACTTTTATATGCCCTTTATATCCCTGTGTAGAACTCATTGGAGGTCACCACACAGGAACTGCCCTTTTTTTTTTTGTTTTGTTTTGTTTTGTTTTGTTTTGTTTTTGGTATCACAAATCTACACTTATATGACGAATATTATGTTTACTAGGCTCTCCCCTATACCAGGTCTCCCCTATAAACTATAAGGGCTGATTGAAATGTGAATGCCCCAAAGGAGGCTTTTGAAGGACCGAGGTTCATTCTGGGTCATGGCAATGCATGGGTCATCCAACTTGAAATAATGGATGTAGTGGTAATAATTCTTCTCAGGGTAGATTGTGCAGTATTTAAAACAGGGTTCAGGGAAAAAATGTGTTATTTAACAAAGCATCATTACAGCTTTAGAGAAAAATGACCCATCATTTGTCTTTAATTCTATTTTTTCCCTCTGGTCCCTAATTTGGACCCAGGGGTTCCTCATTAATTGTGTAAATGCGATTAATGACTTCATGCCAGTAGAGAACATAAAGTACTTAGGAACTCCAGCCATGTGACATATTATTGTAGTAGCAAATGGTGAAGCATTTACCATTTATATAGTACTTTATTTGCAGTGTGCCTATTCTGATGGCATAGTCACATACACATTATAACCCTAATGATCACTTTGTGCTTCTCTATTTGTTATACTTGTATGTATTTGCAGCACTTGAAATTTGTAATATTAAGCAAAATTAACGCTCATGAAAGCATGCAGCTGCCTGCCCTGTGTGGTTTGGTGATTCATGTATTCACAGACCTTTGCCTCTCCTGCTGAGGATCCTAACCCCAAGTATCCCAACCAAATGTTTGGACTGTTTGGGATCAGGGACTCTAGATCAGTTATCTTCTGTTGATGGAGATTTTCAACAATGCCCCAGGGTTATTTGGTTCACTGAGCAGCCTTTGTTTCTGAGCAGCTTCTCCATTGAGAGATCTTAATTTCTGGCTGCAAACTCCATAGCCTTTAATCCACTTAAATAGGCTTAGACTTTCCTTGAGGTGCTTTAATTCTGATTGACCAACTTCTTACTGACAACTATCTAGGAACATGCAGAATGGACATTAGTGCTTTTTCACACTTTTACCCTTGAAGGCTATTTATAATTCTTCCAGTTTCTGTAATAATAAACATTCCAGAATATTAACAACAATAATAATGTAAAAATAAAGATTGTTTAAGCAGTTGGGTAAGTACTCTATGTATACTGTTTTGCTTACTCTTCAGAAAGCCTTTTGAGTTAATGACTAGTATCATTCCCAGGTTAGAGAGGAGGAGGCTGTAACTTGGAAAGAGTTCAAGTGAGTTGCCTGTGGTTCCATATCTAGGAAGTTTTATTCTAGTGTTTAGACTCAGGCAAAATGTATTCCAAAACAATTATGAACCTTACATTTACCCCATAGCAGGGAGAGGATTTCATGCTGGTTGTGGAAAACAGTGTCATCTCTGATCTGCTTCATGTACGCAGATTGCTCTGATGCCTACAGTTAACAGTCAAGGAGTTATCCTTGGCAATACACTCCTCTTTGTCTTCCCGTTTCTCTCCTGCCCCTCATAGTCTTCCTTTAAAGAATGATTATCAGTTTCTTAGGATTGTGTTTCTCCTGTTCAGTTTTGAATTCAAGAGTTTATAAGTTTATAATTCAGCTTTTTTAATCCCATATTTTAATAAGATTCAAGGGTCTTTGTAGCATTGTTGTTTAATGACATATCTATGATACTGAGATAATATCTGGAAATGGAGTCTTATTTTTCTATAAAAAAGTGAATTTCATTGAGATTTGAGAAATTGTAACCTCTTTTTTGTTTGCTCCATCCTTTACCCTCTTACCTTACAAAACTCTAGCTTCCCCAAATCACTTCTCACCTATGATGGTGATCTGGGATACAGATTGACACTTGCTGTGGTCACATCATGAGGCCTCTCTGTATCCTTTGAGGTGGGTATGCACCTGGCTTCTGGAGCTGAGGTGGCAGAAGGTGGAGGGATTGCTGCACCCTAGCTATTGGTGACAAAGTAGTTTTCTCTTACAGTCAGGGAATCTGTAGGTGCAGCTCCTCTTTGGGAAGAACTAACTGTTCTCTTTTTCCATCCTAGTCGGTGACTATGAGGAAGGAAGATGCCTTTTTGATCAACTATTATGTGCTAGTCACATTTAGACTTATCTCATGGAAAACCCATTGCTTTTTCTCTTTTCCCTGAAACCCTGCTTTATGAGGCAGACAGATGTGAAGCAACCTAGAAAACTCAGTTTGCAGAAGTTGCCATTGGTTTTCTCATGCTCTTTTTTGTCCAGGAGGAGGTTTTAGATTGAAGCATTGCTGAACCTGTCTACTCTAGAATGCGTCAGGACACAGATCTGGGAGTTGCCAACTATTGAATAAAATATTACTCCTGCTTTTCTCCCAAGTAATATTCCCAAATTCTCAACATTTACCTAAGCCCTCTTCTTATCTATTACTGTCCCCTTTAATCTGGAGTTGAGAGGATCATATGGTTCTGAGTTTTTTTACTATCACTCCCACCCTACCCACAGAAGTCACAAAAGAAAGCAATGTGGCTGAGCAGTGTCCTCAGTGAGCTGGGGTTGCATGTCACAAGCCCATTTTATAGTGTTAACCCCTGTAAATGCTATTTGGGAAAGCCTGTGTCACTTAAAGAGCTGCTGCAACTCAGGGCCTCAGACAGCTACCATTTGTAACATAAAACCAGAATGAATAAATTCCTGTCTGACAGATTTAAAGTCTGTTGAGACCCAGGGAAAAATCATCCAAAGCACCTGAAGATTGACTGATCTTCCTGTTGTCAACAGGAAATGAGTAAAAAATTCAATGAATGAAAAGTGTCAGCATGTTGAATCTCATAAATCTGTTAGCAGTCTTAACTCTCCATGTACGTGAAATTAAGCAAATCATTTTTCCTCTAACTTGAATTATGTACTCTGAATTATAGATAGATTAACTACTTCCCAGCTTGTAGCCGTGCTTATGGAAAACATGGATATATTTTATGTTAATTTCAATGTGTTTCTGATTCAGTGGTTAGGTTGGCAATTGGCCAAGCATAAGGTTAAGAAAATTACCTGTAATAGCTAAGTGTAAACCATTTTTAAGTATGCACACTGAGATATAATTGGTGATATTGACAACACTTGAATTGCATTGATTTTCCTATCCAGCTGAAAACCTTGTTGCCACTTTTATTCTATTCCTCTTTTTTAATGAAACAATTTGTACAGTGAAAAAGAAGTACTAGTTAAAACTTCCAAATGCACTTGGATATAAGTTATCTTCAAAGATATCAGAATAGTGGTCAGTTAACGATTGCTGACTATGCAGGGCCTTCATGTACTGTTGTGCTAGTTGTACATCACACAAGGGCACCCAGCCAAGGAGAAAAACAGTGTCTGGAATCCTGCCCATACTTAATTTGCCAACTTGGCCACCCAGATGAAGGGCCTTCTTTAATTTACACAAAAACACCATATGAGCAAACACAAGTCAGCTACTATGTGCCAGGAACAGACTAGAAGTTCTATAGGCTGAATTATATATAATGTGTATGAAACCTGTAGAAAATATTTATTCATTTACCCACCTAGAGATATGGGGACTGAAGCTCAGAAAAGTGAAACAGCTAAGCCTGTTACATCGCTAGTAGGTGGACACGCTGCTTTTCAAACCTTGATCTGTGCCACTACAGAGCCCTGGGCTTATTTTCCTGGGTTCTGAGTCCACTGCTGCAATTCTGAAGTAGTTTGCCAGGGAAAGGTGCTGTGTCATACCACAGATGTAGTGGAGAAAAGGTAGCTTTCCTGAGCTGCCCCAGACAGTTACAGGCTTTTTGTTCGTTTATTTCCCCACATCACTGTCACAGCATTAACCACTGTTCACTGGCTCTTCCAAAAAAAAAAAAAAAGGTCACTTTACTGCTCAGATTCTGTTTTCAGAATGAACACAGGGCTACTCTTCTAATCAGGGCTCATTTTATACCAAGAAAGACAAGTCAGACACAGAGGGTGGCTGGAGGGATTGCAATGAGGTCTCTGGCGAAGACAAGGAATACTGAATACCAAGCCTCAGGAAGATTAAGACTTTAATTTTTCTTAGTTTAATCTCTTCTTCTCATGGCTTCTATAAATTTGTTGATTCATATGTTCCATTTTGTTTTACTTACCTGCTTCCTCAGGGAATCTAATTCTTCCTAAACCTGTGTGCATGTGTTCTGATACTAGGAGCCCCAACCGTGTCCATGTAGCACCCCTCACACTTGGCATTTGTAATTTAATTCTCTGTCTCCTGAGTTGAATTCCCAACTATGGGAATCCCACTGACTTACTGCTCTTCTCATGCTCGATATGCTGTTCAGGTATTTTCTTCTGCATTATTTAGCTGCGGCTGGTTCCTGCAGATACTTGGTTGCCAGAAGGGATTTAGAATTTGGGCACTATGTAACACGCACTCCAAGATAGGCATAGATTGGCAGTTTCCTAAACTAGATTTAATGTGCTTTCTAGAGTTTCCAGCTGATATTATATGTAGGAAGGGTCATTAACAGATGCAACACATGGCAAAGGCTACAATATCTAAAATTCTAGTCCAAGGATGGAGTTTGACAAAATAAAAGAATAAATGAATCTTAGGGTGTAAAGATGCAGAGAATGAATGGCTACCAGAATTCAGGAAAAATCTGACTATCTTTACTGTTTGTTGCCCATAATAATACCACCCCTTTAAAAACTCCAGCCCTATTAATATCAGTGGGCAGCAGACCTATAGTGCCTTCAGCCACCAGCATGTACATGTGATCTGATGCTAGGCTGTAATTCCCACACTCTGCTTAATACCTCCCTTGTCACTTGGTTCCCTCAGCTGCAGCTGTCTTTAGCTTGACTGGAGTAGCCCATTTGGATTGTACTTCTTGGGTAGTCTGTTTGGATTGGCAGTCAGATTTCAGATGATCTTTGCCCTGGTCTGGCACACTCTTAAGATGTGGTTATGCATGTGGATCCTTTACCTCCATCTGGTCATATCCAGCCTATCATTTTATAGGTCTTTATGTAACATGTATTGAACATTCACTTAAATCAGAACTAAACCTGTTTGTTCTTCACTAATTCGTTTAACCTTCAAAAAGACCCTGTGTGATAGCTAATATCGTTATCCCTATTTTGCAGAGTGAAAGAAGGTTTCGGAAAGATAAGCCGTAATATTCAAGACAAACCAGAAACTAAGAGGCTTAGGTGGGATGTAAGCCCAGACTCTGGAGCCTGTGCTCGTGCGCCGCACCGCCCTGGGTGGGGGCAGTGTGCCAGATGAGAGCACCCGCACTGAAACCTCTATACGAGGGTGCACTGCTTGTTTCTTGAGGTTTCCTTATGGAAGAGTTTCCTCTCCACTTAGACCTAAACCGTGGACCTTGGCTATTTGGAGGCACAGATCAAGTTTTCAAATATTTGTCTAATGGGACCTGTGCTATACTTCAGCTTTCATCGCCATCGAAGGAAAGTCGTCACTGTGACGTATATGCACGTGTGTTTATCTGTATGTGTATGTTTGTACGCTTTTTGCTCAGCTTCAACTCGTTTTTCCTCGGAGGAAACTTAGAGTTGTTTCTCTGAGCTTGTGCTGTCAATGATCAGCTTCCCCAAAGTCTAAATTTTATTCTGAAGCAGTTAGTACTTTATAGGTAAGTGTCATTGTGTGGCTCATTGATTTCTTTTGGTGATTAATTAACTTAAGTCATTTGATGATGGTAATGTATGTGAATAATAATAGTGTATTATTATCAAAATTTTATTTATATCAATATACTATAAATGATACAATTTAAATTTATATCATTAATTATATATACTTATTTTGATTAATGTATTTATATGATTTATTATAGTATATATTATACTTATTCATATATTAATATACAAATACATATTTGAATTATAGTGGTATATAAAATTATATAAAAATATGTTATATAATTTTTATATAATCATGTAGTTAATTTGTAGCATTACTCTTATATTTTAAAATGCCAAAAAATTTTAAATTTCTGCTTCCACTGAAATGGGGCTCTTTGTGGTAAAAAACTTGGCATCACTTTGATGATACAATATTCTTTTAAACCATCTAAATTGAAAGCAGATGTTAATAACATGCTTTTAATCACTAGTGGGTGATTTAAAATAAAAACTAGCAAACAAAAAAACAAAGCAACCTTTTCGACCTCTCCCAGCCTTCTCATCATCCCAGGTGATTTGAAAACTACTCAGGTCACTCTGGACTGTGGTGGCCAAGAGGGATGAAAGAGGAAACCACAGATGGCTCTGTACCACATTCTTAAAATGATGGTCTGTCTCCAGCCCCTTTGGGCCAATTTCTGTCACTGAGATGAAGCCATCAGGGTTACTTATATCCTGACATCCCAACACACACACACACACACACACACACACACACACTCACACTCATACATCATACACATATTGTTGCTATTACTTATTGTTGTTATGTGAAAATTTAGTAGCGTAACATGACAGCCACTTTCTTACAGCTCACACTTCTGTGGTGCACGCATTGAGGCAGAGCTCAGCTGACTGGTCCCTTTGTTCCATCTGGCATTGGTGGAAGTTACTTTTGGGTACAGCTGGCAGACAGTCTGGTCTAGAGTATCCATCCGTAATGGCTTAACCCACATGTCTGTCACCACGTAAGTATGGATACAAGGGGAGGCTCAGCTGTGCAGCAGACGGGAAAGCCTACATGTGGACATTCCAGCATGGCAGTGTCAGAGTAGTTAGAGGTACATGGTGGCTCAGAGCTCTAAGAGTTCATCAGTGAACAAGAAACACATACAGCTTCATGTGCCTAGACATGGAAGCTACATAATGTCACCTCTCATTCTCCATTGGCTGAAGCAGTTAAAAATCTACCCAGATTTCAGGACATAGACCTCACCTCTTAATGGAAGGGACATTAAAATATATATGGCTATACTTTGAACTAACATATGCTTGAATGTACTTGAAAAGACATATTCTTTTTTATTACAAATCCCAAGATCTTGATATAAGCAGGAAAGCTGTCTCATACAGAAAGGTGTCAAATTTCACATCTTTCTTCAACTTCTTGACTTCAGAGATGACTTCCTTCTTTCTGTTCCAGTTTCCTGAGCTACAACAAAAAGATCATTCACAGCCAGATATCTACTCTGGACTTGGCTCTGCTAATTTTTATATTATGTGAGACATTTACCATGCAGCCTCAGTGTCCTCCTCCTTACAATGGAGATGAAAATGCACCTTTTTTTTCATGTTTTTCTAAGAACAAAATAGGATAACATGTCAGAATGCTCAACAGTTAAACAAATACTGCTGTACTTACTATTGTTTTTATTAGAACATATTTATATGTGACTTTAAAGGAAGTTTAATATGTGTGCATGGCGGGGATTGGGGAGTATGGTTTTCCCGTAAATCAGCTGAGACAAACCTTGACCTTGAGGGAACCTGAAGAAACAAACATGCCCTTTTCGCATTGCACTTCCTTTGATGCTGTGAGTTCTGCACTTTCCCTTCCTCAGTGCTGGTTGTTTTATTTCAGACTTCTCAGGTACTATGTCAGAGAACAGTCTAAAGAAGCAGGTTATCTCTGTTGATGGTTGCGTTATCTCCCTTCCTCTACTAGTACTCCCCCATGCCATACACATCACAGGTTGAATTTGAACTTGGCCTTCCATGCTAACTCAAAGGGATCTTGGGTCCAAAGAAGACATGAAGGGTAGATTTTAGACCATTGAAATTTTGATATCTTCCAAAATCATAGTAGTAACCAGTGCTGATTTTTGTGCATAAGATAAGGGTCCTCCCACAACAACAACAACAACAAAAATGATTTATTTGATCCAAGTTCAAATATATCCCATGAATGTGGGTTAGTATGTTAGGGAACTAGCTGCCTCTCACACAATGTTGAGATCACAGGCTTTGAAATAAGACAGACGTGGGCTTTAATTCGGCTTTCATCGATTATTTGTCACATTGCCATTCTGGGTCACTAATTTTCTAACTTCAGTTTCCAAACAAATCATTATCCAACCAAACGAGGATGATAATAACATCCTTCCCACCAGCTTATCACAGGATTAAATGAAACGTATCACTTAGCACAGTGCCTGGCCCTAAGGAAGTACCCTCTAAGTTACAGCTAATATAATAACATAACTATTCATAGTAGCTGTAATTCATAATAATAACATTTATGTGGATGTTTATATCTAATGGTTTAAGATCTTTGACTGCCCAACACCCAGGTAGCTTCCCTCTTTCATTGAGTTTCATTTGAGCCTTGTCCAATTTAGTTCCTCTCACCCAATTTCCTTAGAGGCTTCCTGAAGGTCATGGCCTGCCTTTTAGGGAGCTTTCCTGGTAAGTCAGGCTGAGCATAGGAAATCGTGATTGCATTAGATTGGTGCCTGGATCAGTAAGACCGAATCTGATCACCAGCTAACTCAGAAAGGAGAGGCAGAGCCTGGCTGATCTATGCCAAGATAGAACCTGTCTTTTGCTCTCTTCAAATAGCATAACATCTTATTCATAATTGATAAGATCCAAGGATATCTCAGTTATATACCTCTGTAATTTAATGAAATATATTAAGTAAAACAGTGGTGCTCAAAATGGCTATTGATTCCAACATTCATCTGGGGACAAGCTAATTTCCTCTCAACAGGGATTTCACTGACAAAACAGGAGGGACATCCAAGAATTTCTTTTCATGGTTTATCTGAAGCATAAACTGAAGGTGTCACAATTACTTAAAACAACCAGGCTTTGATAACTTTAGCACCAGCAAATCAAGAAAATATCCCTTATGAAACTTCAGCGAAGGGGAAAATGGGCAGGTACCAAGCCCTGTGGAATCAAGCCCTAGTTGGAACCGATGTTCGCCTACCATTGGTAGTCATAATGTGCTGCTGAACAAGGAAAGAGAGGGGCAGAGTTTATCTAATTGCTGCTCAACTATCATTAGTAAAAATACTTGATTGATGTGGAGAGAAGCAAAATATAGCTTTAGTGGGTACTTAGGCAAGAAACTCAGTGAATTAGTCTATCACTGCATAATAAATTACCACAAATTTAAGCAGTTTAAAACAACACTCACTTATTAGCTCACAGTTCTGAAGGTCAGAAATTCCCTCAGAAATTCAGACACAGTGTACCTGAGTTCTGTGCTTGGGTTTTATAAGGCTGAATTCAAGGCTGCATTCTGATTTGGAGACACTTCCAATTTATACAGGCTGTTGGCAGAATTCAGTTCTTGGCATCTGTACCAGGGAGGTCCCCAGTTCCTTGTTGGCTGTCTGCAAGGTGGCACTTTTAGCTCCTAGAGGCTACCCATACTCCTTGACACATGGCACTCTCCATCTTCAAAACCATCAGGATAATTTCTCACATGTTAAATCTCTCCTACACTTGTCCCTGACCTTTAGGCTCAGATTTAAGGGACTCACATGATTTTTGTCAGACTCACCTATTTTAAGGCCAACTGATTGAAGGCCATAATTACATCCATTGAAGTCCTTGGTGTCAATACCTACATTAGTGTTTGACTGGCTATCTGGGGGATAATGTGTTTATACTAGGTGTCAGGAATCTTAGAATTCTGTCTGCCACAGATGAGATAAGGGTTACATGAATGCTGGGGTTGGAAGGCCTCACATCATGTCAGCTGGGTGAAGAAGTCCTATATGAATAGCTTGTAGAAGAGTTTTGACAATGCCTCCAGTAACTACTATTTCAGAAATTAATGTTTTTTAGTACATCTGAGTGGTTATGAAACATTTTGTATATTGAATATGTGACTCAGACATCCTTTGAACCTAATGAAGGCAAGAAAATTTCCTTCAAAACATAACTGCTTTGCACATTAGAATGTAAGCAGCATCAGAATTCAATGAAGTAGTAATAACACCACTAGTTATAATAAATAAGTGTGTGATTGCATATTTCTCTTCCATTATCTTTTCAGGTCTTCCTTCAAAAAAAATTGAACTAGAAGACATGAGATAGTTTATGGATTCTAAAAGTATTGTCCAAAAATCAATAATAGATGCCTCAGGACTAGTGAGGGGAGGTATCTGTTAAAAATACAAAGCTGTGAGCTTTAGCTTAGAATCCATCAGTGAGCATCTCTGTGGGTTTGGCATACGAATCGCAGTTTTAAAGATGCTTCAAAATGTGACAAGAGCTCAGTTAGTGTAAATTCTGTCTCTGCCGCTGTACTCCCTTTTACACAAGGAACACGGAATGATGTACCTTGGGAGGACAGTGTTTCTTGAATGAAAGAGGACCCATATTTATCTAAATTGCTATGATAATGCTTTTCCTATGAAGATAGTTACCATAAAAGAGAAAAGAGAAACAAAAAAGAACAAAATAATCCTTTTACTATAATTAATATTCCCATCAATGTGTACCCTAAAGAAAGAAAGTTTGAGGATATATTCACAAAAATATTTTAGCTGAGTCAAATACTTTTGTTTAGTACCTCTTCAGACAAGAACCAGGCAGCAAGCCACATGTGGCTTAATTGCTAGATCATATTAAATACAAGGCAATTTAATTTCAATTAGTGTTAGAGTAATTTACTCATAAAATGCCAGTACATGTATTTATTTCCTATACTCCGTTCCTTCCTGCCTGGTGCTATGTGAGCTCCATTAAATTATAAAGTACAAGGTCATTAACCTACAATTCTGCTTGTGGTCATGTTTTTAGATTGCGTTCTGTTTGCTCTTTGGTTAGGATTAAATTATTAACCCTCTTAGGTCATTTATCTTTAGCTATTTAATTTCTCTGTGATCATCTAAAGGCTCTCAGTATTGCTAATTAAACAGGTGTGACCTGCTCAGAAAACAGTTGGCTTTCTTGAACATCTGGTAGGGATCCAAAATCAAGGCAGTTCTCTAGCTTTTATTGTTCCGTCATCACTGACTCCCATCAGTAGTGATTCTGAACTGTAATACATGTCTGCGTGTTCCAGATAATTAAAGTTTTGGAGGCTGCTACAGAAAGCATTTGGCACATGGAAAAGTGCACACATGTAGGGGGTCTTCCACCCCACCACCCCTGAGTCCAGGCTGAGACTTACCTTTGGTTGGTCAGGGATGACCCGCTGATCATATGGATAATGAATCTGAAATTGTGGAGTGAGGCTTTCCAGGCAAGTAGCTTCACATAGAGAAAAACCCACATTCACCAGCACAGAATACTGGTACTCCTGGTCAAGGTCAGACTTCTGTCTCTCTCTAAGTATACCCCTCAAGTGAAAGGGCGTAGATGGTTCAGTCCAAACCCACCCACACTGTTGGTAGATTGTTAGTTAGTAGCAATAGGAGAGAAATCCAGTTTATTAAGTTCTTCCTGACAAAATAGCAGAGAATGTTGAGATAGAGATTTCCAGGTTCATGGCCCCAAGCAAATTTCCCAATTCTTTAAGGGAGGTGCTGCTACAAACACCATCTTCTGTAGAGGGAGAAATGAGACCTAGAGACAAAGTTACTTGTGCAAGATAGCTGACATGAAATTCAAACCTAGGGTTCCAGGATTCTAATGCTTGATACAATACCCCACATTCTGTGTCCTTTAGCATGGCCGTATGCAGAACGATCAGAATTCCAGAAACTAGTTAAACTGAGAAATAACCACATTTTGCTTTTCTTTCTCTCTTTCTCTTTATATTCTTCATTCTTGCTGTACTCTACTAAACAAGAGATTTCCTGAAAGCCAGATAGAGAAAATGTAAGGCATCTGTTGTGGTGTGTCACTGAGGTTACCTCTCCTGACTAAGGCATCTACTAACCCAGTTCAGGAAATGTTGCTGCTGATGGATCTCAGCTTCTCAGTTTCTCCCTAGAAAGTGTTCTTGGCCAAAAAAAGCTATTTTGCCCAAGTTTACATGCACTGTCCACAGTAGGTGCCAATGAATGACAGGTTGATATAGGGAAATAGAGACATAACCCTGGCCTTAATTAGAGGTATCTCTGGTTGTCCCTGTGTGATTAGCTAAGCCTCTAGTGTAACTGGATCCCACTTCAACATCTTCCTCTGTCTGCCATTGAATCCCTCACTCCCACAGAGGTGTTATTATTAAACACATTTCCCAATGAGACACCAGCATGCCAGTCTGCATCTCAGAGTCTATTTGAGGCATAAAAAAGGTCTATCCTGGATGATCAGGGTTAAATATTGTACCAAGCAAGAATAATGTGGAAAAAATCTTTACTCAGCAAAGAAAGGCACTCACACTACCTTCAACAAAGGACAGATACATCGATCTCTCAATGTGCTGATGTTGATGTTCATACAACATTAAATTGATCTTTTTTTTAAGTGTAAAGCTCTGGTTTTAGAATGTTTGTTTTGTTTGGTTTTCTTCCATATTTGCATTGCTGTCTTCTGACTTAGGTGAAGAGTAGGAAAAACTAAAAATTTATTTGCTCCCTGTGTTAAACTGCTCTGACCACTTCATTTTCAAATTAGACAAACGAAACATGTTGTTGTAACTATTTTAAAGATAAGAAAATAGAAATTCAGGCATATTTGAATTGTTCCAATGGCCAGTAGCTGGTAGATGGTAGAGACTCCTGGAGTCCAAGTTACAGCCTCCTTCTACCTGCTCTCAGAAGCTAGATGCTGCTTCCTCTGTTGTAACAGCAGAAGGGCTTCAAGCTCCTGCACTAACCAAACTCATTTTCTTTCTTCAGAAAGACCAGCAAATACATTTTCTATTGCATGGTGAGGGAGCCATTTTGCTGCAAGTTTTTACTTTCTTATTGAATAAAGGGAAAAAATAAAATTATCATCTAACAAAATTAAAGTCTCAACTGTTTTCTCTGGATGGGGACTTTCCTCATCATAAATAAGCAGACATATGTTTTTCATGGATGTGATGACAATTTTGTGTTTTGTTTTACCATTAACATTGCCTAATTAATACTTTTTACTTCTTTCACTTATTCAACCCTTAGTATAGGCCAGCTCTCTGTTAGTACTTGGATATATAAAGGAACATTAAACCTGCTTTTTGCCAATGTAAGTCTCACATTCTAGGGGGTAAACAGATATGGAGATCAAAAGTGACAGTATGGGCAGACAAATATTACAATTGATTATCCCTGTCTAATTAAGTCAGGAATGATTAGGATACAGGAAGCTCTCCTTGGTGGAAGTGGGTCAAGTGTGGGATGGCAATTTTAAATGGCAGGAATGACTATGGAGAAGGAGTGTCAGGTAGTACAATTAGAGGGAAGAACACAGATCAAGTCATTAAGTTGAAGATCACAGGATTTGGATTTAAACTATAAGAACTTTAACCTCTGTTCCTTGCTTTATAGCCTCCATAATTGGTAGTCCAGGAAAGCAGCCATCTTTCTCCACTGCCATGTTCTGACATCTGGAGGTAAGTCATAGCAGTACAGGCCAATAGAATGATTTACTGCAAGTGTAGGAACTTGGTGCCCATGCTCTCAGAGCAATTTTCAGTTTATGTCTGACCACAAACCATATTTTAAGTTAAAATGGTGGAAGGAATCTGGGATAATTTACTACTTTTTAATGTTTTTAAGGGGAGTAAATTGGATTGCTGTTCCCTTGTCATTCTGTCTAGCAGCTTCTGTCCTTTTCAGGTAATTTCAATCTGCATCCATCTAGCTCTAAAGCCTGAGTAAAATAATATTAATATTAGTGATGTAATATTAATAATATTGCTGCAATTCTGATATAGTGTCTAGGTCTAATATTATATGATTCTGTAGGATTGTTCTTTCCCGGCTTCTCCATTTACAAAGTATGTGTTTTCATCACCATAGTACTTGACAAACGACCTCCCTTGGGACTGTCTACAATTTTGTCTGGACATCACAATCATCTGCCACTGTTTAAAATGTTTAAGCATTTAAGACCTTGCCACCCAAGCTAAAACAATAACAAATTAAACCAGAATATCTGATATCTAGAGATGGCACCAAGGTGTGTATGTATGTGTGTGTGTGTGTGTGTGTACAAGTTATACATAAATTTTCAGGCTGTTCTAATGGGCAGTTAAAGTTGAGAATGACTACTGTGTGGTGATTAGTTATGAGTCATTTTTTTAAAATTCACACCCTAGGTGTTCACTGTGTACCTACTATGTACCTGCTAACAGGGTTAAGCAGGAATTGGAACAATAAAAGAAATAGTGTAGTATCTGTTCTCTAGAACCTGACATTTTTAGATTGAAGCTCAAGTTAAGCATGTATGAAATAGTTAATGAAAACTCAAGAGATCATAGTAATAAGTTGCCACATATATATGCCTGCATATATGTGCCTTTTCTGTGAAAAGAGGGTGATGATACATTTAAGTTTGCCCAGAGACAATAACAGCTTATAGCTGTTTTCCTTGGAATAAGTATTAATAACACTCCATGCACTCTAAAGTTTCCGAGTATAGCAGGTCAATTATATGCTCATCCTGAATATTAAATAATGAAGCAATGGGAAATTATGGGGTGGACATGTGTAAGAGGCAACATTGTGGAGGAATTGGCCAGGAGAGAAAGAGAAAGAGGAAAAGTGAAAAAGTAAGAAAGTACGTAGAGTTAGGAGTGATCATGGCCAGTGGAAAGACAGTGCAGGGAAATGCCAGCCAGTCCAAAGGACAGTTGTATAAATAGATCATTCTCCAAATAATTGAACATATTGGAAGTCAAAGAATTTTGTAAGGACTTCTCCTTAAGTGGAGAAAGTTATTGAGAGGAGTCCGTTTTCCCTGCGTCCTCTTTCCCTGAACATGGAGTTCCCACAATTAGCCTCTCACTCCATGCTTTTCCTCAATACAGTGCAAATAGCATTCTGCTCCCCAAGCCTGGGCTTACCCTCTAGTTCCTTCCCCACTCTTTCTCTCTTCCCTTTTTGTAGGCTATCTTCTATTCATCTTTTAAATATAGATTGAAATGTCACCTTGTCAGGTAGACATCACCTAGCACACAGATTAGGTCACCTCTGTGAAGGGCCAGCACTGAATCAAGACTCTGTCCTGGGAGTTGCCCTGGCCAGTGAAAAAAAAAAAAAAAAAAAATCAGGACTCACACAGAATTAATTTCCATTTTCCTTTTCTCTCACGCCTTCCTAACATGGCTTAAAGTTGGTATAGCTTCAGTTTATAGGTAAATCCCCTTGTCTAAGTACAGCTCAATTGCTACTTAAAAAAAAAAGACAACCATTAGTTAATATAAAAAAAAGAATCACTTTTTATATTCAGAGCAATAAAAATTCATTTTTCATAAATGAAATGGCAGCTTTGGCCTCTGGTTTAAGTTTTTTTTCTTTTTCTTCCTGCAATAACTGTCTTGTGATGAGCCTGTCACTTCTCTGAGTTCCCACAGTCTACTGTAGATTCCTGTTCGGTTAGCTCAGCATCGATTGTCCCACCAAGGCTCTTAGAAGACTTTTGTATAATACTATTGTCAACCCCAAAATAATGTGATTTGTTGAGAGATTTTTCAGCTCTATCACTAACAATAAAATGGCCACTGGTAATCCAGTGACATCAAGTATAATGTTGGTATTTGTGGGTTGAAGAAGCAGGTGGGTAAGATATTAATCAGGTATTAAAACATGACAATTTTTACAGGGCCAATACCTTTTTCATAGAGTCAAGACCAACACAGCAGTTTAATTAATTCAACTTATAATTATTAAATATCCCCAGAGTGCCCAGCTCTGTGCTCAATCCTAAGCACACAGCATGGACCTAGTGGGAGGCATTACATATCTAAACACACAGTCCCTGTTGGATTTCATGGTCTGGTTGCCTCATGTTCTGCCTAGAGGTCTACACTGAGTTGTTAAATAACTCATGAAACGGAAATAATTATTTCCTAACTGTTATGCCATACTTGTTCCACTGGCTCCATGATCAACAGTCACCTGATGTGAAACAGCTAAGAGATGCTACATCCACAGCAGTAGAGCTGAATTGTATTTATATATATATATAAATCCATTCCTTAACAAATTCTGCAGCCATGGGCATGTGGAGCTGTTCAAGGACAATTTCTACGTTAACATGTCTAAGGAAGCTTAATTAAGTCACTCACTTCGGTCTGAAATTCCCCTAGGAGATTGAGGAGCTGGCAGGTTGGAAGACTCTGTAACCAGGTGGAACAAAGGAATATCCAGTATGTACCTTGCCACCGAGCTGCTTCCTCAGGGAAGGATTGTCTCTGGGGTAGGCTAGTTGGGTGTCTCTAGAAGATAATTTAGCTGAATTCTGCCAAGTCAGTGAGTAAATCATTTATCATAAACATATGCATGATGTACTGCTGTAATTTAGATGGTAGCGTCAGTTTAGTCTTTTAGCTTGTTTTGAATTATTCTTCCTTCCTTCCTTCCTTCCTTCTTCCCTTTCTTCTTTCTCTTTTTACATTAAGTAAGCCTCTCATCATCTCTTTCATTTTAGTTTTGTTTGCATTTTTAATCAAACTATTAGCTGAACAAATGATTTGTGGGCAAGCAGTCCTTGTGCGCTGAAGATAGAGATTTACTAAAAATTTAAGGCAGAGAAAAGCTGATACAATATTAGGCAAAACGTGGTAATTAGTTTACTTCTCGGAAATTCTTCCCTACGGTTGGCTGTCCTTAAACCTTGTTGCCATGGAGCTGGGTTTAAGGGCCAGTCTTATACTATAAATAACATTTGCATCAGTAGCAATTTCTTTTCTGTTAGCACCTGTTAAAAGGAACACCACCATGGTGTAAAGGGTCTGAAGAGCCCCACTCAATCAGAAATAACAGGGGCAAAAAAGTAGTATAGACATTATTTATTCAACACATATCCAATTATGCCTTCTGCCTCTTGGGCAGTAGCCTCAACAGGGATAAAGAGGCATGTGGGATACAGCACTCTGTCTCCTCAAGGAGCTCACAGAGCAGAATTGAACACAAACACACAGTTACAGAAGACACAGTGTGATGGGGAAGAGAGTGAGGATGGGAATGTAACCTCATCAAAGGCAATTGGAGACATTTTCTGGGAAGAAGTGACCTTAGAGCTCAAAGAAGAGTGATGAAGGACGAGAGGGAAGCCAGGGGCAGGGGAGGGAAAGTGTTGTAGGCAGAGGTGTGAAACAGAGACGAGAGAGACTGTGACCTAGTGGGAGGCATTACATATCTTAATGTGGCAGGAGCTTTGAGTCCAAATAGAGGAATGGGAGAGATGTAGCTAGAAAGGTCAGCAGGTCCAAATGATACAGACCGCTAGCGGGGCCTCTCTAGGCTTATTGATTGGGAACTCAGAATACCTTTATGGAATTCATGGTAATAAATGTGGACTTTTCCCAGATAGCATCTTTAGCGTATATTATAAACAGCAATGCCTGTGGTCTACCTTTCTCATCCAGTGATGAGGAATAGAGGAATGGAGGTTAAGGTTGCAGAGGTCAGGAGGTGAGGATTGCAAAGGTCAAGACTAGAGGAGGGATACCTTTTACCCAAAGCTATTGAGTTTCAGAGCATGCAGACTCAAGAACTAAGGCAGAGAGTAACTCAAGCCTGGCAAGAGAGATGCATCTAAATAAGTCATCAAAGTCAGGTTAAAATAAGAATGAGATATTGTAAAATGAAATTCCTAAGCAGGAATCAGATAGAAACAAGCAGTGGATGAAATCAGTATTTTAGAGAAATAACTGGATAATTCCTAGCTCATGGATTAATGCCTCTGCCCGATACTTTGGAATGCCTTGCTAATGTCAAAAGTTCAAGGGAAAAGGAGACCATTGGGACCCCTTGACATAACTGAGTTACATTCTACACCAGATTCTTCAATATTGTTTCACTTTGGCTCTATGCACTTGATCTCCTTGGTTTCTCTGGTGCCAGGATTTGACTAGCAAAGAAATGTACAGATCTGTTATTTCCTTGTTTTCATATCCTTCTCTTGTTAAAGATTTGTATTCCTGTACAGAGAAGACAAAAATGATACTTCCTTTTCTTGTATGTTTATATCTGCAACAGAAAAGTCTAATCAGTGCTGTAATCCCTCTGGCCTGGAAAAATACTAAATTATAAGCAGTGATATTTCTAGCTTGAATTCAAGGTCCAGTCTATTATTAGTATTCCAGCATGTCTGGCTCATGGGTAGAACAACTAGACAATTACCTGTTTATACATGGTATTAAGTTGCATGGAGAAGAGGACTCAGGAAAGAGGGTAAATTCTGAAAATAGCATGGCTTCTGCTAGGCAATTTGCCCTTAGTCCAGCCCTGTTGGACTCATATCTGGGTCCTAGAGAAAGATGTACTTTAAGCAAAAGTAAAGAGATTTGCTTATACTTAATATTTTGTAAGACATTGGAGAGTAGGACAAGATCCCACTTAATAACGAGGTGGAAAAGTTGAGCACAGATAAAATCCCTGTGCCCAGCCTGCATTATGAATCCAGAAATCCAGGAGCGCTACGATCGTGGCATATCACATATTCACTGCACGAGTGGCAGGAGAGACCATGCAGTCTGTGAGTTGCCAAGAAAACAGTATCGCATTCCTCAGTGGTCCTGGAAGCACTTTTCTTGTATGTTTATATCTGCAACAGAAAAGTCTAATCAGTGCTGTAATCCCTCTGGCCTGGAAAAATACTAAATTATAAGCAGTGATATTTCTAGCTTGAATTCAAGGTCCAGTCTATTATTAGTATTCCAGCATGTCTGGCTCATGGGTAGAACAACTAGACAATTACCTGTTTATACATGGTATTAAGTTGCATGGAGAAGAGGACTCAGGAAAGAGGGTAAATTCTGAAAATAGCATGGCTTCTGCTAGGCAATTTGCCCTTAGTCCAGCCCTGTTGGACTCATATCTGGGTCCTAGAGAAAGATGTACTTTAAGCAAAAGTAAAGAGATTTGCTTATACTTAATATTTTGTAAGACATTGGAGAGTAGGACAAGATCCCACTTAATAACGAGGTGGAAAAGTTGAGCACAGATAAAATCCCTGTGCCCAGCCTGCATTATGAATCCAGAAATCCAGGAGCGCTACGATCGTGGCATATCACATATTCACTGCACGAGTGGCAGGAGAGACCATGCAGTCTGTGAGTTGCCAAGAAAACAGTATCGCATTCCTCAGTGGTCCTGGAAGCAGTGGGCCTGGCTCATGATATTGTCCTTGTGGGCAGAAGGAGATGGTCTGGCACTCAAGCAATTTCCTGGGCAGCAAAGAACCAGATGGAAGACTTGATATGGCAGAATTTGTTCAAGGGCATGTGAGGCCCCTGCTGGGGATTTCATGATGTAAATAAATGAAATTGGGAGGGGCTGACATTTTTTTCTGTATCAGTGAGAGGGGACAAGATCCAGAGAAATCTTGTTGAAGGCTATATCTTACCTAATTTTTAACCCCATCCTCAGATGATCTGGAGAAACACATACCGACCATATTAAAACTATCAATTCCTAAAATAATAAGAGAAATTAAAAACAAGATAATCTTATGCAAGGTCTTCAGATAGAATTTAGATTAGAATTTAGTTTCTATTTTTCTATAATTGTTTTGAAAGGCTAATAACCGTGATTCTGAAAGCTGTATCTTTATGAGGCCCATATATAACCAAATTATTTCATTGAAACACAAAATATGAATTAGATATGAAAAGTTCTCTTGGGTGTGGGGATATGGCTACTTCATTTGGCTACTCCAATAACCTCTTAGGGATACCCCTAATTTGTGAAAGAATCAAATGTTCCTCTCTAAATATCTGATACCTGAAGCTAGGGTAAACTATTCATTCAAAATCATAAATAGTATCAAAGTCACCTTCAAATTCTGGGAAGACTACTGTACTCTTGATTATCAGGAAATAATCTGCTATGACACAATCAGGCTTCAAAAAGTCTCCTTTTCTTTCCTTCCTCCTCAGATTCCTCCTACATGATATATTTGATGATGTCCCCCAATCTAGTGTTTCTTAAAGATCTCTTTATGTTGCCTCTTCAGTGTCAAGGGGTCTCTATCATGTCTTAGTGCACTTTTATGATGCATTCAGAATTACTTCATAAGTTAGAGTAAATAATTTTGCAGAATAAAGGAGCCTAAGATGTCAACCAAATGCTGTTTGTGACTCTGGCTTATAAACGGGACCAGAAAACCAACATGTGGACAAAATTATTGTAAAAGTTGGAAACATTTGAATACATATGGTGGACTATAATATTAGTGTATAATATTACATTTCAGTGTGCTAATTGTACTTTGCTTGCATGACAGAATGTCCTTGTTTTAATATACTCTGATGCATGTAAGGGTAAAAGGATGTATCTGCAAATTCCTGCAAAATACTTCATAAAAAATATTTGTGTATGTGAGAGAGAGAGAGAGAGAGATTGAGAGAGACAAACACACATTTCTCTCCCTGGATTTCCATGTTTTGTTATGTTTGTGCTCTAACAACTAGGCTTTATAGAATGCCAGAGGAGACTGAAATCCCCTCCGTAACACCCTGAAATTTCTTCTGGTTCCTTAAGACCAAAAAATTGCATTTTAGTCCTCTTATTGACCTACTGAAAAATGTTCCTTGGGGTCATCTAAATTTTTTACTAAACATAAATATTATCAATAAAAATAACCAGTTATCAAATGCTTCCTTTGTGTAATGCACCATATTGAGCAGTTTGCATGCTTCATCCCACTTAAACTTCCAGTAGTCCCACAAGTCCTACACACACACACATGCACATACACACATAGTTATTATACCCATGTTTTCATGAGGATCTGAAATTTTAACTTAGCCCTTGACAGTCATAGCACAAGTAGGTGTCCAAGTCAAGCTGCAAATCCAGGTTATGTTATTCCTAAATATACTCTCTGACTCACTAAACTTACTCTGAAAAGTACACATCGACATTTTAATTTTAAAGACAACTCCCAACTCCTTTGCTCTGCCAACAATACCGCATGGCTAGTGGCACACAAGGGAGAAAGCAACAGTCTTTGCATTGATGTTGGAGACATAATGATCTTACTGTCCTGCTTTTCCATGTCAGTAAGGTGAGGGACTCTGTACACTTAACAAAATGTCGGCCTTGGACTCACACTATTTCACCACTGTCCCACACACAGTGATGACTGGACATTTTGAATGCTCAAGTCTTCAGGTCCCTCTGAGTTACAAGAATTGGGATGTGACGTGATGCATCTTCCCACCCAAGTCACATGCCAAGCACACCTGAGTTAGGACACCTGCAATGTATAGTTAGATTTATTCTTTGCCTTTTCCTAGGGATATGGTGTCAGGTGCTACAAATGCAGACTTGAATGTGAATAATGACCTAGAGTCAAATGGAGAAATTCCAATCTTGCGTGGCTGGTTTTCTTTCTTTAATTTGAAATCTATTCTCATCTCTCTACTTTCTTGGCCTAACTTTGCATCAACTATTTAATTGAAGATATGGACCAGCTGCCTCCTTATGGTTGTTTACTTCTGGGTTTTGTGACTAGCAGTGTTAGCTCTTGGCAAAATATGGGAAAGAGGAATCAGGATACAGTAGAGGTGAGGTGGAGCAGCCCTGGTGAGGACTTCAAGAAAGAAGCTGGTTGGTCCTGGCTGTGGCTCTGATGAGCAGGCATTTCCAGGCCTCAGACTGCATATCTAATAGACCAGGAGATCATGCTTCTTGTTTGCTCAGGGCAGTCCTTTTTGTGCCTGTTTACCTAGTGTAGTTATTAGTAGTGCTCAGTTTCACTCTCGAAAGTATTCCCATTTGATGATAAATTATATGATCACCCAAATAGAAGAATAATTGGGTTGCTAGAGGGATCAGATGGAATAATGCAACATGCGGTAGGGATTACCAGCACAGAGCCTGTAGACCCAGACTGCTGAGGCTTAAATAATGACTTGGCCACTTATTAGCTATGCGGCTGTGAGACATATAGCATGGTAAGTTGGGCCACCCCCTCCAGGAACGGTGAGCAGGTCATGAAAGGATACGCGTGTATAAAGCAGTGTACTTTCTGAGATGGCCCCTTTATAACATTCTTCATGAATCTGTGGGAGCCAGGTATTAGGATACCCTGATGCTCATTAATATATGACTATTGATTAATAGATTAACCAATTCCTGTCAAAAGTCATGAAACCATCATTTCTACTTAAAGGGTACTACATACATAAATGTATGCTAGCATACATACGTGGGCTTAAGCAGCTCTAGGGAAGAGGCCTGCCTGGGATGGAAGTACAGCATAGAGAATATAGTCAGCGGTTCTGTAACATCTTTTTTTATGTTGACAGATACTAACTGCACTAGTTGGGGTAAAGATTTAATAATGTGTGTAACTGTTGAATCACTGTGTTTATACTTGAAACCAATATAATGCTATATATCAACTGTACTTCAATTAAAAATAAATAAATAAATAAATGAAAAAGGATGCTATTGCCTCACTGCCAGTCGATGTTTCCCTTGAAGATTTCCCCTTATAGTGGGGACAGGTTTGCCCTGAATATTCTGTACTTTCTGGCCTAGGTGTCTCCATAAGGGAGCTGGGCTGGGCACTATCTGTGTTTATTCCCAAGCTTAATCCCTCTGCCCCTTGACTTGACCTTGTTGGTTCTCTCGTGGCCCTGTGAGATGTAGCATGCCCCCTCCCCCTGGGATCTGTGAGTAACAAAACTATTTTTTAATGGCAATTTTCTTCTTATCTATTGACCTCACCATACCTAAATAATTATAAAAAATTATACATTTTAAAAACAGGTGCTGAGGCTCAGAGTCTCTCATCTGCCTGGCCTTTGACACTTGACTTTGGTTCTTTACGGAGCCATTTGTCCTCTCCTGGTGAGACATTCAATCATAGTGACTGTTTGCTTTCCTAATCCATGAACTTTTTCTCGCCTTTAGAAGACCCCATTCATATTCATAACATATTTGCAACAGTTAAAAAGAAAGGAAGAGTAGTTAACAAAAATTATCTTAACATTAATCTGTGAAACAATCTCCTGTACTGTTGTTTAAAATAACTTTGGAAGGAACACCTATGTCATAACGAGTGTCATACGATTTTTACTTTTTAAAGCACATCATGTACATTTCCTCATTTGATCATTGTGGTCACAGGCTTATTATTTCCTCTTTCTAGATGAAGGACATTAAGTTCAGAGAGACTGACTTACTAGCAGCAAAGCTAACATTAGAAATGATTGACTTGGTCCCAGCCTTGAGTTCCTTCCTTTGTATCGTGTTGTTTCCCATCAATGAGTTACTTTTCATTGTAGAGATAATGGTGATAATGAGATTTATAAAAAGTGTTTCATGTCTGACATTTTTATTTTTATTTCTACTAAAGTAGCCTTTCCTTTATGCCCAAACATAAATAAGAAGTCATATTTCATGACCTAGAAGAAAGAAATTGGTCTCCCAGTTTTTCCCTAGGCTTTTTCCTCTATGCTAAGAAATATTTTCCAATGCTGTTTTCTTAACAGTAAACAAGGTTACAAGAAAGAGTACTCAGCTGAAACAATTATAATTGGCTACAAACATAATCTAATAACCTCATTTCACCTGTACTGTTGAAAGAGTTAATTGTACCTGCACATACAGCCACCAGCTAAATATACTGCTCTATGCAAACTGTGCATTCAATTTCTTCTGTAAACATCCCTCTGCAAAAGTGATGTACATAAAAGGGGAAGGAGAGGATTCTGCAGTGTTACGTCCCAAAGTTCATCCATTTATCCATTTGGTTCCAAGCATATGATCCTGTCAATTCAGAAAGAAGAGAAAGAGAGAGCAGAGAGAGGATATGTATCTATGCATCTGTTATCTATATACATTTTCTAGTGAAACAGGTAAGCAATAAAAAGAAATAATTTTTTGAAGTATAGTTCACATACAATAATATATTAGTTTCAATTTTGCAACGTAGTGATTTGACAATTATGTGCATTATGAAATGCTCACCATGATCAGTATAGTTACCATCTGTCAGCAAAGTTTTTATATTATTGACTATATATATATATTCCCTATGCTGTACTTTTCATCACAGTAACTATTTGATCACTGGAAGTTTGTGCTTGTTAATCTCCTTCACCTGCTTTGCCCAATCCCTACCTTCCTCTCCTCTGGCAACCAGTTTGTTCTCTGTACTTATGACTCTATTTCTGTTTCGTTTGTTTGTTCATTTGTTTTGTTTTTTAGATTCCATATATAAATGAAAATGGGGTATCTTACATTGTAACCAGGCTCAGCCTAACTCAAAGGGGGCCTCCCCTTGTGTCCTGCCCAGACACCTGGTAAACATTGAACCTAACGTCTATTCACATTAATCTGGAGGAGATGAGGTCTTTTTTGTCTAGGTAATTGTTTTCCTTTAGGCACATGAGCATTGATTTTTCTCTTTGAAAACCCAAAGTATAATAAAATCTTATTTTTTTCAGACTTTACTGATTTAGAAATTACTGCTCTTCAGGTCAGTAATTACCTCAT
This sequence comes from Manis pentadactyla, assembly GCF_030020395.1. NCBI lineage: Eukaryota > Metazoa > Chordata > Mammalia > Pholidota > Manidae > Manis > Manis pentadactyla. Next base: position 114,838,443 of record NC_080026.1, on the reverse strand, counting down.
CAGAAATATTAGACGACATCCTGTGTCTGTGGATTTCTGGCCTCACCACACTCCTTATTCACACTGCAACCTGGTCAAGTCAGGAAGCATTGTAAGCCTTACTTTGCTTCTGAAAGGTAGTCATAATCATGCTTTTCTCTTACTAATGAGGTCATGAATGAATGCGAATGGATTTTTAAAATGTGGAATACATACAGATTTGGGAAGATACTCAGTAAATGAATGCAACAGACAATAATGTCAACAAGTATACGGAGAAAACTTATCTTCCAAATACAAGTTGTTTTCAGTCACTCTTAGAACATAAATTATGTCCTAACAATGAATTTGCAAGTGGCAAATATTCATGGTCAGTTCACTAAATAATGTCTGTCCCTTGAATGTTTTCTGCTAATACTTTGTTAATTCAGATTTTAGTTGTAGATTTTAAGTACACTTCATAAGTGAGGCTTTCCGCAGGTCAAACTGTGGGTCATTTCAGCCAGTACAAATTCATGAGTTTGTATGTCAGCCATTTTCTTGGTCTCAGTTGACAAGCCTCAGACTTGGAATTTTTGTTAAAGCACAAGCTCCATTTTTCTTCTAGAAAATAAATTTTTTTTCTCTAAATTTTATTAACCACCTTTGCTTCTGAGACATTCTTTAACTAAGAAGAGAAGAATACTGGTTCCACACTACAGCTTATTGCTAGAGGAGCATTTTACAAATTCTGAGTGTTTGAGTTTATTTCTTAACCTATTATTAGCTCATTTATGTCTCAAGAAAGAGACCGTGCACCTGCCACGCATCTGTTGTGCTTGCTTTGAGGATCTTCAATTGCTTTGTATAATTTGATAAATTATCTTCCCCAAATTTGTTCCTATTCATGTGTTTACCAAGATTATTCTCAGCATGGTGCTATGAAGTACAGGAGGCAAACTAAACGTAATTTTGTTACAGGTTGAATTTGTTATCCTAGGTTCTTGTCACAAACTGAAACAAAGAGTTGAAAGGCAGAACCACAGTAAGGAAGCTGAGTGAAAGTTTTATCTGAATACACTCCAAGAGAGGAGCAGGCCACACTCAAGGTAGACAAAGATTTCTAGGGGAGGATCTATTTATGATGTCCTAGCTGGGAGGTGCCTCTTTGATTGATAGGGTAAGGTCATTTGATTGACAATTGTAGTTCCACACCTACTCCTCTTGGTGTGCATGTCTTTTACCAAAATGCACACAGAAAAGGCTTGGGGTAGGAAGACGGTTGTGGGGGTTGGAGGTGCAAAATCGCTATTTTGTTTTAATGAAATTATGATGAGGGATAGTTTGGGCAGTTCTTAGTTTTGTTTGATTGCACCTGCATTGTGATCTGGTTGGGACTAGTTTGGCCTGTTTACAATAGGCAAGGAAGTTATATCCCTGCAAAACCTTTGTTGTTTTCAAGGAGGGGCCCCCTAACTGGATGGTTTCTCCTAGAACCTTATCTTTCCCTTTCCTGGCTGCTCATGTCTATTTTTCTACCTAACAATGTTAGTTGTTAGTGTATCGATAATAGTTATTATGAAAGATTTATGGAGCTTATAGTTCTGTAGGGGAGATGAACTAGGAAACAATTCATAAACAATATAAGACAGTTTATGGTTAAGGAAAGCAACTTGTGAATCTGGCAGTCAGTGTTATGGGAATGGAGAAAAGATAGACTATGATACTTGGAGAAAGCTTCTTGGAGGAGATGAGATATGAATTGAGGTTTGGTGGGTGGGAGTGGGGACTGACTAGGTATAAATAGAACAAAATGTGAGGAGAGAGATTTCAGATTGTGGTTCAAAGTGGGACTTCAGGGCCCTCACTGCCTTTGGGTGATTGAGCATAGTAGGCTACTCCTTTTCATCTTTTGCTTTAAATGAAGGTAAATCCTTGAATGCCAGTGATTTGGCCTTTACACAATTTATGTAGCCTCAGTGGCACTTATTTTGTCTGATCTTTAATCTTTCTTATGGGAACAGCAATCTACTTCTTGGAACACTCCTCCTGCACTCAAGCCACATATTTTCTAGAAAAATTTTTTTCCCATAGAACCCTGTTGGGATATACATCTGCTAGCCATGTTTGATTGGTTTAGGATGAGACCTTGACCAAAGCTTAACAAATGAGTCACCTATCCAAGATTTTTGATTTTTGAACAAGGGAAATCATTAGATCAGTTTTTCATTTACATCTGTAAGATGTGCAACTTGGGGGGCCTCATCAACTGTGTGTTTCAACAAGTGTAGAGAGCTCCCTGAGGCAGAAGAGAGGAAGGAGGAATGAGAGGATGGGGTGGGGTGGGGGGTAGGAACAGAGGGAGGGAGTGACAGAGCGAGAGAGTGATCTTCTTTAACACACTGATGGCTCTGCTTTTTTTGAGCCCCAACCACAATCTTGTTCTTAGTTTACTTTTTAGTATTTACAAGTAAAACATACTAACTTACTCTTTAGCAAATGCTATGGCCTAAACGTTTTTGCCTCTCCTATTCCCAGTTCATATGTTGAAATCTTAACCTGCAGAGCCCTCATGAATGGAATTAGTGCTTTTATAAAGAGGCACCACAGAGCTCCTTAGCCTCTTCTGCCAAGCGAGGATATGAGAAGTCTGCAACCCAGAAGAGGGTCCTCTTCCCACCATTATGGTGCCCTGATCTTGGACTTCCATCCTCTACAACTTTAAGGAATACATTTCTGTTGTTTATAAACTACCCAGTCTGAGCATTTTTTTATAGATGCCCGTACAGACTAAGACAGCAAATTAACAACTGATTTAGAAAGGCAAAGTTCAGCCTGTGGTTGTCCATAAAGCACCGTTATGCAGATTGAAATAAAGATATCCCCTCTGGTTGTCTCATAAGCATAGGACTCATCACATGGAACACAGAATGTCTTAGACTCCCCACTCACCGACACCTTGACATCTTGTCTTTGTGCAGTAAACAATCTACACAACATTCACAGCAACTCTGCAGACATCCTGGATCTTTAGCCTTGGCTGTAAGGACTATTTTGGTTTAGTGATTCCCTTCTATTTCCTAAACAGCCTATTAATTTATTTGTTTTCGGACAAAACATCCTGTGGAACTCACCAGGAACAGAGACCACTTTTGTGGCGCTTTCCAGTCATCAGAAAATCACATTCTTTTCCTAATCAACAGAAGCATTTTTTTTTCATTAGTTTGACGAGTAGCAATAGATATGACTGAAAAATATGTGTGAAGCCAGTTCTATTTGTTTTTAGTTGTATGATTTGAATACTCTAGTAGATAATTATAACTTAGTTCCTGAGCCATGAATACTTTTGACAGTTATACTAAGCTTGGGCACCAAATAATGTTCCTAGAGAAATTCACAATAGGTATGTGACATATTATATTATATTGTATTACCAAATGAAGTCATAATGCAACAGAATGAGCACAGCCAGAATAGTTATTTCTGGGCCAGTCTGCTCATGCCTCAAGGTCTCTGCAAACAGAGGAAGCCCTCCCCCAAGGGTGAAGAAAGGCCAAGACATTGTATTTTCTATGTAGGGGGATGGCCTTAGTGGGGTAAATACTTCAGCATAAATAATTGCATTTATAACTTTTTTATAAAGAATATGATTTAGCTTTTCACCTCAATAGAAGAATCCACTGTATCTATAGAGGAGATACCTTGCAGGGTAATTGAATTTGGAACTAAGAGGGAATGTCCTTACTAAGAAGAGAATTCTTCAGCAACAGATTTAAGGATAAAAAAAAAGCAATCAGATTTAAAGATAAAGAAACCAATTTCACTGGGGGGGTTGGCAGCTTGTGATTCATGAAGCAAACTGATCAACCATCCAAAGTTCATGTGACAGGAGGGTGGGAAACACAAAGATACAATTCCAACATCCTATTGAGTATAATTTCTTCCCATCCTCAGAGCAGTTGTTTAGATCTTCATGTTCTCTTATCCAGATTATGATAATAGATTTCCAATCTCTGATCTTAATGCTGTCCCCTTGAGCTCTATGGCTGGAGTTACTTTGCTCAATCGTGGGAAGCATTGTATAGCTTCGCAGTCACACTGCCTTAGTTCAAATCCTGGCTCTGTCAATCTCCAAGTATGACTTTAAGCTGCATATGTTCAGAATCTTTCTTTCTTCACCCGTAAAATGGAGGTTCAAATAGCCCTACAGGGTTGTTGTTAAGCAACAATGGGTATATATTTAAGTCACTTTGTGTGGCTCCTGGCTCAATTAATATTAGTTATTACTCTAATGTTATGCCTCCAGCTTAAAAATAAACCAAAAATTACTATTTGCTATTTAGGTTGGCATATCAAAGCTGACATAATTTCTTCACCATGACGTTATTTAAATTCTGGCTTCCGCATTTTAGATCATCCTCAGCCTCCACCACTCTCTCCTACATTTTTTCTTTCCCTTATCATTCATTCTGGGCTGAGAGACTTCCTCCCCATTCTGTCAGTATGTCCTGGTCTTTTCTATCCACTACTCTGTTTCAGCAAATCCATCCTTTTTTGCTGTACTTGGTAAATAACTGTTGGTCCTTCAAGATGGGGTCTTGAGAGCCCTGTACTTACCAGCTTTGGGAATCAAAAGATCTGAATTCGAATCTCTACTCCACCGCTTAGCCACCGCTTATATTGATAGTAACATAGCAAATTATGTTAATTTGTGTGGCTTAGTTTCCTTAGTTTTGTCATCTGCAAATTGTGTTTTATGGCTCATGGGCTAGTTATGAGGATTGCTGATAAATGGGATAACATATTCAAGACACTTAGGACAATGACTGGCATATGGCAGGAACTTTAAGTGACTGTAACTGTAATTTGTGCCTCAAACCAATTTTTATCTTCTTTGTGGAGTCTTCATTAATGCTTCATGACAGAATAAAACAAATAGGATGTATGTGATATATTTTAAGGTATTGGTTCACTTGCTTGATTGTGTAGGCTCGCAGATCCTTAGGAGAGACCAGCAGGCTAAAAGTGACAAGAGTTGATAACACAGTCTTGAGCTCTAGGCGGTCTGGAGGAGAATCCTTCCTTGGGGCCATAAGTCTTTTATGGCCGTCAACTGTTTGGAAGAGTTCTGTCCATATTATTGGTGGTAATCTGCTGTATTCAAAGTCCACTGATTTAAATGTTACTCAAATCTAAAAAAATGTCTTCACAGCAGCATTTAGTCTGATGTTTGATCAAACAGTATGGTACCATAGCCTTGCCATGCTAACTTAACTTAGCCATCATGAGTCTATAGCACTATCCATGACGCTTACTAACTTGAATAGTAACTTTATGGTTAGAGGTCTGTTTTTGACTTGGATTGTAGTCCTGGATGCAGGGGACTATGCCTTAGTCATATCTATAGTTCCTTAGAAATAGTAGGTGGAGTATCTAAATGTGATGGCATTTAAATGCTGAGTGTTTAAAGGGCAGTGTACAGACTCAATGCTATAGGTTTTAGAGGAGATAAAGAAGTGTGTGTCAGAAAGTACAGACAGTTGTTTTTTAAGAAACTTGAACATAGCGTAAAGAGAGGGCATTGTGTTATAGAAATTGTGACTCATTTGAGTAATTATTATTGTACAGATTCAGTCTACTCTCAATTAATTGGAGAGTTAGGCTGATCTGAAAATTAAAGAATAAATTCCAATCATGATTATAATAAAACTAGTAAAAATAAGATACATATATGTTTAATGCAGTGTATTTAATTAAAATAGCACACAATATTTAGGACACATTTATTACTGATCAGTTTATGCATACTTTATGCAAAGTTGCTCGGTAATCTAAGAGTTCTAGTGCAGGTCTGGCTGTATTAACTAGGTTAGGCCAATTGCTGTTAACAGCTCATATACAATGGAGGGACTTCTTGCTTAGGTAACAGTCCAAAGAATGATCACCTATAATAGAACCAAACAAACCAAGATAGATGTAGAAAATTTCCATCATAATAAAAATGTTCTGGAAAAGAAGCCTTATACCCCTTATCAGTCTATTTTTACTCTGGCACCATTATTGTCCTTTTTGTCTCTTTGGATTTGCCTATCCTGGAATTTCAAATAAATGTAATCTTACCATATGTCATATTGTGTATGGTTTATTTCAGTTAGCATACTGTTTTCTATGTTCATTCATGTTGAAACATGAATCAGCATTTCATTTCTTTTTATGGTTGGATAATATTCCATTGTACGGTTGTACCACATTTATTTAACACTTACCCAAAGATGAATGTATGTGGTATTTCTTTTTTGGCTCTTATGAATAATACTGTGATGAACATTCATGTACAGGCTTTTATGCTGATGTGTGTTTTAATTTCTTTTGAGTAAGTACCCATTAATGGAATTTTGGGGTTATAATGTAATTCTTTAACTTTTTGAGAAATCGTAAATTGCTTTCCAGTTCTAACCAGCAGTATGTGGTCCAGTTTCTCCAAAATTTCTCCAATTTCTCCAAAATTCTTACCTGTTATTGTACATTTTTAAAGTTGAGTCATGGTAGTGGGTGTGAAGTGGTATCTCATTGTAGTTTTGATTTGCATCCTACCTAACAGTACGAGCACCTTCAGGTGCTTATTCACCATTTGTACATCTTCTTTGAAGAAATATCTGTTCAAACTTCTGTCTATTTTTATTAAGTTGTAAGAATTTGTTATGTATTCTGGATGCTTGCCCCTTATTACATATTTGATTTGCAAATATTTTCAGCCATTCCATTTAATACCTTTTCATTTTCTCTGTAGTTTCCTCTAAAGCACAAAAGGTTTTGTTTTGATGACCTAGTTTTTTCCTATTGTTGAATATGCTTTTGGTGGCATATCTAAAAAATTGTTGTCTGATGCAGTGTCACTAAGATTTAGGCCTGTATTTTCCTCTAAGAGTTTTATATTTTTAGATCTTCACTTAGGATTTTGTTCAATTTGTAGTTAATTTTTATATGATGAAATGTGTGTCTGACATTATTCTTTTTTGTGTGTGTGGATATTCCATGTTCCCAATACCATTTGTTTAGTAGAGGACACTTGAATTTTCTTGGCACTGCTGCTGAAAATCAAATGATTAAGAATATAAGGATTCTTTCTGGACTCTCAATTCTATATCTGTGTATGTACCCATATATCTGTATGTCTATTCTTATGTCAGTATGAAACAATCCTGAATATACTTACAGTTGATGTAGTAAAGTCCTTCTCCATGTGCTCCATCCTGCTTCTTATTCTCAGTGGTTTTCTAATGACCAGTTTTTCTCTTTGTTATGGGTAACATTTTTTATTTCTTCTGTCTAGTCACTGTTGATTCTGTGTTACAGATTTTTGGATTTTGATCTAGAAGGCACTTAAGTTACTGGTGGAGCAACTTTATACTTTCAAGATTAATTTTTAAGTTTTAGCAGGATAAGTTTAGGGCAGCCTTTATTTGTGTGCTAGTTTGACACTGCAAACACTTCTTGGGTTTCTGTTGTATGTGCTGGATATTTAACGATGACTCCTCCCTCCGGCTGTTTAGAACTTCAAAGCCTTTGGGGCTTATGTGAACTCTAAGAATTTTTCATCCTCCAGCTGCTTGATAATTCCTTGCCCAGTATTATGGAGATTCACATAAGTTTCTGAGGTATTTAATCAAAAGCTCAAAGGGACTTGAATGTAGGACTTCTGATATTCTTTGCCAGGAGGAAACGTCTAGCACTCAGCTCCTCAAATTCTATTTGCTTCAACTACCCTGAATTCTAAACTTTACCTTAGAGTTCAACTCAGCAAACCTGCCAAACCTGCCACACCTAATGGGCCTCCCACTTGACCCCTCAAACTGTGATTTGCAAAATATTTCTATCCAGAAGAGTTGTAGGATTTACATAATTAGTTTCCCTTCTATTAGAGATCATAGCTTTGCATTGCCTGTTGTCCAATATCTGAAAAACAGTTATTTCACGTATTTTGTTCTGCTTTCTCATCGTTAAAAGTAGGAGGGTAAGTCCAGTTTCAGCTACAGAACTAAGGTGGAAACAGAAGTTCCAGTCCCTCCCAGCTGATTTTTTATTCCTTAATATTTTTGGCCTCTTTTTCTTCCAGATTTATAAATGTAATTAGTAATTTAAAAGTACACTAAAGGGTTTATTAACAAAAGTAATAGCAAAGGCATTGGTTTCTTGCTTAACCCTCCCCATTTCTCATCAACATTCCAAAAATAATTACTTTCCTCTCTTTTATCTGTTTCTTAAAACAGATTGGACGTTAGTTCCCTGGATTTTCCTTCCAATGTTGGCACTGATTTGTTACTTTTGGTTAAGAAAATTTCTTCTGTGCATTAATAAGCCAGTCTTACTCTCTATACATCAATGTTATTATATTTAAGACAAAAATACAAAGCTAATTAATCACTTCAGCGTGTACCAAGACCTCTGCATCAAAGAGTTCAGACATGCTTTCCAATGAGAGGTAGCATAGCATAATGGTACAAGACGAGGCTCTAGATTTGGAAAGACAACTCCATCACTGGCATTTGCAAACCTTTTAGCCTCCTGAAGGTATACAACTCTTTAATATTCATTTGTATAATGGCTATAGTGACAGTGCCTACTTCATAGGAATTTTTCTGAGAAGTAAATAAGATAAAGCCAGTAAAGTGCTCAGCCTAGTGCCCCTGTATATGGTGCACACTTACGTTTACCAGTATGGTAGAGAAGTAGAAGGAAGATGTAGAAAGAAGAGGAAGGAAAGAAACAGGAAGGAAAGAAGGCACGAAGTGCCAGGAACTATTAGGAGGTATTTTATGAAGGCTTGGGTGGGATCTTGCAAACTTAATTTTTAATAAGAAATTTTACCTCTGCCATTGCAATGGACATTTGTTCTGCCCATTTCTATTGAGCTATATAACTTTACTTTTCTACAGAGGAAAACTGGATCTGTCATTAGTTAATTACATTAGTAAATACCTTGAAATGTGGTAGGAGTAATTCCCTGGGGGCATTATATACCATCATTCTGACACCTTCCTGTGGGTACAGTTAATGATAGCCTCATTATAAATTTAGTCACATGTAAATATGTACTGTGGCTCTTGGGACTCCAACTAAAATTAAACCCCAGGAAAATGACAGTACAAAAAATAAAGGAGATGGGTGTTTTAAGTAGGTCTTTTAAAAATAGTTAATCTTCAGGGAGTGCAATAGGGAGATTTTGCACACCAGACTCTTCATTGGAGTCGATAAATAGCATTGATTCCAGATGCACTAGAGATTTTCTTCCTCTGTCTTCAGGCATCTCTTCTTTCCTTCAGGTGCTGTTAAGGACAAAAAAGTGTGACCCAGAGTTACCTGCTTACAGAGAACAGATATGCTTGAACATGGAAGATGCACCCCACAACCCACCTCACAGGTAAACCACAGCAACAGATGGTGATGCAGCTACATTGCTTCCAAGGCTCCCAGAAAACCTCCAGCTAATGCTTGAATCCCCTCCTGACAGAGTAAGACACTGAACCTCTCCTGGTCCCAAAACATACACACCTGGTAACAGAATCAAGGCTTCATACAGGTGAACAACTATATAATGACTCTAGGCATAGCAACTGCTAGCAACTCAGAGAAGGGTTTCAGCTCTTAACACATAATAGATTTTCAACACATGATGCTGAACTAATCTCAGTTCCCTGTAAAAGAATGTTAATTATCAGGCTCACTCCACCACCCACTCACCACCCAACGTATTCCTGGTGAAACACCATGCCGCAGTTTGGTGTTCTGAAAGTAGTGGTTCTTTCACAATAGCTGGAATAAAATTTGCTTGGGAAAATAGCCTGCTATAAATAAAGATATAAAGGTACCTAGAGATGATATCACTGAGTACAGTTGGGTTGTTGTATTTCACCGGTCAGATTTGGAGTTACTTACCCAAAGTCAGCATGCTAGTTCTGAGGCCATTTTCATAACTGAATAATTTACTTTGGTTTTCATATCACAGACGCATATTTGTGTAATATATATGGGCATGTGTGTGTATATGTATATATGTACATGTACACATATATCGGTGAGCAAAATAAAGTGCAGCATAACAGAGAGAAGACCAGTTTTATTTCAAACAGGTGTGTTGTTGACCACAAGTGTGTGACATCATATGATATTCAGGTGATAAAACAACACCCGCTCCAGACAGTCTATTTTAACACTGCATCTATTCTAATTCCAGAAAAGGCAACTTCCCATGAGCAAGACATATTTTCTTTCAATAAATCTCTGTTGTCAACATATGCCTCATTGACATGGGCAGTGCCAAAAGTTACTTATAAATAATTACATTTAGAACATGGGCCTTAGGGCACACAGTACAGTTGCTGAATAGAGAGGGGGCCTGGATCTGTTTTTTGGTATATTTTGTACCAGGACTTTTACATTTATTCTTATCAAGAGAGTTCATTTTATCAATTAAGGAAGGAAGTCTCAAAGACATTAAATAAATGATCTATGGATACATAGCTGGTGTATTACACAGCAGAGATTCCTACCAGTTCTAGATTTATTCAGAGCTTTTCCATTTACCATTGCATCAAGAGAAAAATAGAAGAAAGGTACACAAGAGTATCTTTATTATAGGTGTTAAAGCAAAAAATGCACTGGGCAATAATAAACAAGCAAGGAAGATTTTATTCAAGGTTATTGCAGTTGAGAAAATAAGCCAGAGCAGAGTCTGAACTCACCTCCACTCAAACAAGGAAATAGTGGGGAAGTAGAGCTGGAATGAGGAAGAGATCCTAGGCCACCTGTGCTTAGCAGTTGGCTTTATCCAAAGGAAATGTAACCTTCCTCCTATCCTCATAACAAGAAGTTGCCTTACTATTTGGAACCGGCACCCCCAGGGGAAGTTAGGTTCCTATACTCCCAGAAACTGGGAAGATAAGGGCACTGTCTTCCACATGATGACTTTCTCAAAGGAATGGCTCCCAGGTCTTTGAGCAAGATATTCTTGGGTTGTAACACTGGCAAGAGATTTTTCGAAAGACTTATGTCTCAAAGGGACAGAGAAAGGATTTATAATTACAGGTTTTCAGAAGGAAATGATCTAAGGAAAGAGAAATCAGGAGCCGAAAGGCAGGAAGAATCCTGTCCAAAACGCAGCCAAGCTGAGGGGAAGTGCTAAGGGAGTCTTAATCGATTACGAGTATCTATGCCTGGCTTCTTGCCTCTTCTCCTTTGCCTTTTGCACCTTTATCCATCTCCTGGGTTTCTGTCTTTGTGTACCTATCATCTCACTGTTGTAAGGGGTAATTTAAAAGATAAATGTGACTATCATGCAAATACAAACACTATTAATAGCCAAGCTGTTTTGCCTGGTGATGATAGGCACTAGTGCTGTGAGGGCCTTCTCTTCAAGCATTTCCTCCTGTCATAAACTCCTAAACCTGTTTCTTTCAGTGAATCATTGTGTCCTCCAAGGCGTGTGTTATCTCAGCAATAGGTTGTTTCTACTGTTACTCTGCATTTATCTTTAGATTTTCTATTGGTGTATTTCACTGTCTGTTGCTCCAGTGTTAGATTTAAAATCTTGTGTTGATGTGTGTTTGGATTTATTTTTATTATGCATTTTGCTTTCTATAGTTTCTAGGAAATACTTAAAAGGATAGTTGTAGTAAAAAAGAAACAGCAGCTTGGCAAGATGAGGGTCTGAAGGGTGTCCTAGAGGCCTTCCTTTACACCAGATGAACCTCTGTCTTTTTCCTCATCTCTGTCTCTCTTTCCCTGTGTCTCTCCCCAACTCTCTTTGCCCCTCTTTCTTTTTCTTCCTGTTTCTTTTTCATTCTCCCTTATTCTTTCTCCCTTGTTTCTTTATAGTTCCAAACTCTGGCCTGTCATGTCTGAGCTGTTTTTCAGGTAATGGTGAACTCACAGAAAGGTCCTACATGAGAAAAAGCAGAGTCGAAGCAGACTAACCTGAGCAGGCTGTAGTGTTTGAAACATCACACTGTTTTCACTAATCAAATAATTCTTCTGGGTAAATGCTGTTGCCCTGAAAATATGATCTTGGAAGATGGATATTTGAAAAATGAGCATGCTCTAAGGATATGAGCAGGGAAATGAACTTCAGATATAACAGAAAATTAGAAGAGAGAATAAACATATCAATAGCAGAGGAGCCTTAGGTGGCTATCCATCAAGGGATGGTGTTATCCATCCTAGCACATTAAGCAGAAGTGTAAATACTGAAATATTCATGTGGAGGATGGCTGCAAGGAAGGGTGAGTTACAACCTAGAGCTCCAATTTGATGAATGCTATGCTGCCAGGGGAAAAGGGGAAGAAGAAATGGGCATGAACAAAGACAAAGGCCCATCTTCAGTATTTTTCCTGTTACTTTCTGTAACACTCACTTATAAAATGAGAATGTCAGAACATACAAATATAAATACACATGCTTTGTATTGTACATTGAAATTTTCTGTAGACAGGAAAGAGAGTAGGTCTGAGATTTCTATCTTTCAGGAATATAGAAATATTTTTGTGAAAAATCAGTAGGGATCCTGTTCGTGGTGGACACCTGACGCGGTGGTAGCCTCACTGTCTGATGCCATCAACTCCTTGTAAATGCATGAGAGTCAGGGTTCGATTATCAAAAATGCACTTGGGCAACATTTGTCTGATGGAACCAAGGCAGATGAGGCACCTCATTCACACAAGAGGGAAGATTGGTGAAAGACTAGTCTACAGGGTTCTTAGGAGTTTGCTGATCAATATCGCAGTGACCGTCTGCATTTTTACTATTGCTAACACTCAGCAAAAGAGATTTGCTCTTCTTTCCCTTAAAATGCATTTCCAGAAAGCAAGCTGAGGGAATAGTGACTATCTAGGAAATAATGAATACCCTGATTATGTTTCCAAGAAAACTTCCCAACAGTACTGTTGAACTCTTTATTATGAAGTTACATGAAAAAAGTGTGATTGAGAATATAAATTGCCTGGAGTGCTAAAAATGCTAGTTGAGCATTTACTTAATAAAGGTGTAGCAGACATGCAAGCTGTTTTCCATTAGATACCCTTTGCTCTTGAATTCTAAAGCAGGACAATTTGAGTAACCTTCAACAACTTTTATTCAATGACAGATAATCCATTTCATCTATATTGTGATGTCACAAAACATTGAAGCTTAAGATGAAACTGTCTAGTATTTACAGTCAAAAACATTCAGTAAGTAGATGAATTAGGACCAAAAGGAATCTTCAGCAAATTAGTAAAGAAGGAGTCTGCTTATACTTCTATTGTGGAAGGTAATTTATTTTCCATATGCCCAGAGTTAATTATAGAAACAGAATTTACTGGAAGTCCTTATCTGACCTTATAAAATAAACACAGAAGTGAACACAGAAAACATTTTAATGGCCACTAATGAGTTAATTAGTGTAGACCATCACACTGTTAACATATTATTACCCTTGATGGATTGAAGTGTGCCTCATGGATTTGGCCATTATTTTCCTCTGTTCCGTAGTTGAGATAGTTATTGATCTCTGTGTATGACACATATTTATGATGCATTTGTCACCAATCTTTGTGTATCTAAACAGGCTAGGGGGTCTTGACTTGTTCTTTGTATACTCTTCTCCTGTAACTGTCCTTCAGAAGGAGAACCTGCGGTTTTAGTTGACTTTGATGCATGGGTTCCTGGTTGGCTGAAATCACTTGCTCAGAATTAACTGCCCCTTACCTCTTAATTTCATTTCAACAGGCCTGCCTATTGCAGCATTTTCTCACTTGCCTCCCATTGTGCTTCTGTGCTGTCCTGCAGACATCAGGAGCATGTAAAGTGTTCCACTCTTTCTCTATACATTGTAGCTCTTTGTTTCTAGACAAGACCAAACTTTTAAGCATAGTACCTTATACTACTGGGAATTACAAAGGTCATTATTCTTATTATTCTCATTACAAATATATTCAGAGAGGAACATTTATGCCACCACTTGCAAACATACAGAACTTTATGTCAGTCCCTTCTGAGATAGTATTTTTATTTAAGGAAAGAGATGAAGGAGGGAAAGAGGGAGAAAGGAAAGAAACAAGTAAGGAAGGAGGGCAGGCATGAAATGGAGAGGTTTCTGTTTTTCTATCGTTCTTGCCTCTTGGCTATGGCACAGTTCATAAGCAGTATGCCCTCCCCATCCCACTCCCAGCTTACCATCTAACCAAGAAGGCTTAAAAGAGTGAATATAATGGCTGCAATTTGTTTACTTTGAAGAAAGTCCCTATTTTAGGGTTGAAATTAGAAAATACATCATATTAATGGTTGAGTACAAGTGTCAGTGCTGCTTTTCAAGCATTTTGGCAAAGCTGCAAGATGACTGATGTCCCAGCTGTGGCTGAGAGACAAGAAATCTGTCCCTTCACTCTTTACCCACCATTTTTAACAATTGCAACTTTCTTCAATTATTCTCCTTCAATTTATGAGCTGCTCGTTTCCCATGGGGACTTGCTTGATTCCCTCAAGGGCTCTGTGTTTGTATTATTTGCTGGCTTTGCTCCAAATAAATTAACCCAAAAAAGATTGAAGGTGAGAGGCTGGCATGGTTTGTAATATATGCTAAGGGAGATGACTGAATTTTTTGGAGGTTTTAATGCCAACTACTGAGCTCTATCTGATTGCTGCACGAACTTCCTGATAGAGGTGCTCATCCACATTCTGCTGCTCCTTGCTTGGTAGCCATAAGAAGCCATTATGAACAATGGCACAGCTCATTATGGAGGTGCCTGCCCTTTGGGTCAATAAAAGTTATCCCAAATTCATTGCTTTCCTTTACAAAACCCTATTAATCTGAAATCCAAGGTTCTGGAGAAAATGAGATTCTAGTAAGAGGAGATCTGGTGAGAATAGGGTAGTTACTAAAAATTGTTTCACAGTCTTCAAAACCCTGGAGTCTAGACCATAGTCAAAAATATGATTTCTTCATTTGTCTGCCATTTCTCCCCTTTCCTCCTTCCACTGTGTTCCTGTTCTCTTTTTAACTTACTCTATTGTGATCCTTCCCAATTTCATGTACCTAGGCCTCTGATGCCTTGTGTCTGCTGTGATGCCTACTGCTGTTAGTAGGAAAAAATGATGGGTTTGTCTCTTAAAAGGGCACCTCTACTTGTGTTTTTAACAATCTCCTGCTCATGTTCAGTAGAAAGTCCCTTAGCTTCTTGAATAAATATGCCCTACCTGGCACTCCTCCTCTCCTTCAGGCGTCCCCTTTAGTATTCACCGTCTCAGTAAATAGCCCCACTATCTCCTTTGGCAACCAGGCTCAGGAATTTTTTTCTCTATTTTCTCCTTTTTCAGATCTCACATCTAATTGTTACCAATAGTTCTTGACATTACATTCAGTGTTATTTCCCAAGCTGTCAATGTCTTGTTAAACACAAAAGTTCCCAGTATATTCTTACAAACTGAATTACTGCAAGGTCCACAAAGCTCTTGACTCCAGTCTTGTCCCTTCTCCACAGCCCCACTGTCATCAGTACGATTTTAGTAATATGCAAATGGGATGCTGTTTCTTCCTTGTTTAAAATCCCATGGTAGTTTCCTAAATCTCAATGCGAACCTTGAAATTATATACCAGGCTCTTTATCATCTCGTCAGCTTTCTCTTATTATATATGTCAGTCTTTCCTCCCAGTGTGCTTCGGTTGTGTGTCCATTTAAAGTGTCCTGCTTCCAAATGACTCCAGTGCACATGCTGTTTCTTCCCCTTGAAAAGCTTCACCCATGCTTCTTTCCCTAGAAAAGCCTGAATTGACACTTCAAAACAAGACCCTAATGTCACCTCCTTCTCTCCTCTCCTTATTAACTTACTTTTCCTTTGTATTTTCATTACACTTATCACACTGTTTTCTAATCCAATATTGTCTAATATTTCCATATAACTGTGAGCTTATAATGACAGGGACTATATAGAACTGATAAAGTAATTTTAAAAATACATGATTATACGTCCACTTTAAGCCAAGAAAGAGTAACCAGGACAAGATTTACTTTACTGCACAAAACTAAAAAGCTGGAAAATAAAATGTAGGCATACTTCAGAGATACTACAGGTTTGGTTCCAGACCACCGCAATACAGCAAATATTGCAATTGAGATTTTTGGTTTCTTGGTACATATAAAAGTTATGTTTATACTATACTGTAGTCTATTAAGTATGCAATAGCATTATGTAAAAAGAAAAAACCCATGTACATTACTTAATTTAAAAATGCTTTATTGCTAAAATATCCTGACTGTCACCTGAGTTTTCAGCAAGTCATAGCCTTTTTACAGTGGAGGGTCCTGCCTTGATACTGATGGCTGCTGACTGACCAGGGTGGTGGTTGCTGAAGGTTGGGCTGGCTGTGGCAATTCCTTAAAATAAGACATTAGGGAAGTTTACTAAACTAATTGATTCTTCCTTTCATGAATGATTTCTCTGTAGTATGCAGTGCTGTTTCATAGCATTTTACCCACAGTAGAATTTCTTTCAAAATTGGCAACAATACTCTCAAATCTTGCTGCTGCTCTATCAACTAAGTTTATGAAATCCTTTGTGATCATTTCAACAATCTTCAGTGCTTCTTCACCAGGAATAGTTTCCATCTCAGTAAACCACTTTCTTTGCTCATCTGTAAGAAGCAATTCCTCGTCTATTAAAGTTTTATCGTGAGTTGGCAACAGTTCAGTCACATCTTCAGGCTCCACTTCTAATTCTAGTTCTTTTTCTATTTCCACCACAGTTAATTTCTGCACCAAAGTCTTGAACCACTCAATGTCACCTATGAGGTTATAATCAACTTCTTCCAAACCTCTGTTAATATTGATATTTTGACCTTTTCCTATGAATCACAAATATTCTTAATAGCATATAGAACGGTGAATCCTTTCCAGAACTTTTCAATTTACTTTGCTCAGATCCATCAGATGAATCATTGTCTACAGCTGCTCTAGCCTTAAGAGATGTGTTTCTTAAATAGTAAGACTTAAAAGTCAAAATGACCCCTTGAACCATGGGCTGCAGAATGGATGTTGTGCTAGCAGGCATGCAAACAACAGGAATTTCAGTATACATCTCCATGAGAGCTCTTGTACGACCAGGCCCATTGGCAATGAGCAGTGATATTTTGAAAGGAATCCTTCCTTCTGAGCAGTAGGTCTCAGCAGTGGGCTTAAAATATTCAGTAATTTAAATTGCAGGCTTAACTTTTGCAGGCTTAAAACATTCAGTGATTTTTAAATTGAGGAAAGGCAAGAACAATGGAAGGGGTAAGGGTGGAAATGAAAGGTAAACTTTATTCACTTCTGCTTTGCTAAAGCTGTACCTGGAATGAGCCATGATAAAGGTGGGCACATCTACGACATGAATGAAACATTGGAGGGATTTGAGAGGAGGATCCCTATTTTTCAGAGTGAGCCATAGGGCTGAGATTTGGCTCTAACAAGTGAGGAAAACTAAGGATGCAGAAATTGTTGGCCTGGGCTGAGGCTCTCACCACTGTGTGTCTCTCCGAGTGAGGCTCTTCACTTCTGAATAACCCTCTGTGAGGTTTGCTGTCCGACACAAAGCTGGTTTGGAAAAACTGTGAGGTCACTGACCACAAATGTTCTGAAATACAGGTTGACCAGAGAAAAGTTTGTCAAGCTCCCATTCTTTTCTTTTCTTTCTTTCTTTCTTTCTGTTTTTTTTCCCCCTACATATTATTAACAGCACCATGGGACACCATTATTAACTATTGGGCATTGCTATTGTTCCTAGATCCTAGAATATACAGGAGGATTTTCCTACATGGTTCCTGATGCAATTAGGGAGGAAGTTTTGCCCCAAACTCTTGATGGAGTTATGATGACTGACATAAAGGAGAATGTGCTGAATCCTTATAGTACCTAAAAATTATTGAGCACTTAAAATGCAGGCACCTATTTTTAGCACTTGACATGTCATATAAGCCTGGATTCTCACAACGGCCTTTGAAATCTTAAAAGAAATGTATATACGTTTTTTACACACATACACACATATGCATATTTATGTACACATATGTACACATATACAAGTATAATGTGTATGTACATATATACATATGTATGTGTATAACCAATTATATAAAAATGCATTCCTGAAGTTCTAGGACTCCCATCAACTATTTTGCTCTTTATTTCCTATATGTCCCCTTTAAATTTTACCTACTTCAAGGGGAATTATTACACACTGGCAGCCTTACACACTGGAAAAACTTATAATATGAATTCATTAAATTCACAGCATCCCAGGGTGTAAGGCAAAAGCAAAAAGCGGGAGTCTTCAAGATTTACACCATTTTTATAGACTATATACATAGATATGTGTTGCTATCATGTCTATCTTCATGATGTTAGCTGAAGAGTTTCTCAAAATGGGGTAGTGTATGTCAGGAGAGAGTCAGGGAGGGAGGGAGACGGGCAGGGAGAGAGAGATTTAGAGAAAGAATAATAATAAATAGATCAGGGATTATCCTACACAAAATGAAAAGAGAGAGCCCATGGACTGAGTATGCATGTATCCCCTAGCGCACAGAAATGCAGGCAGATGCACATCATGCCGTCCAATACATCTTCAATTAATAATTATCATATTATCATATTATACATTATATTAATATATTATAATTTATAATGATAAAATTAATAATTATATAATTATCTTTCTTTCCAGACTAAATGGATAAATGATATGCTGTTGAGGTACTCAATTTGCTCCCTCTATGAATTCCTACTATTTTTGCTTTCTAAGGTCACACTCAAGAGAACAATAATTGCAAGAATGTTTCTCTCATTGCATTTTTTTTTCTAGAAATGCTTGACAGCTTACATGTGAAATAACAAAATGTCACTATCTGATCAAGAGTTTATAATTTTTAAAAACATTAACTAGGAGTCCTGGCCACTGTGATTCATAAAATAATGTAGTAAGATGTTTTGAGAAAGATTGAGAAACAGAAAGAATGTGTGTGCTCCCAGCAGGCAAAACATTGCTGACATTTTCAATAATAATGAAACCCAAGAACTCAATCCATTTTGTATGTCAAAGAATACACTCACTTAATTTGTTTAGGCTATTTGGTTAAATTTTATGTTTTTTTATGGAATAGGTTCAAGGGTATTAAAAGTAAAATAAAAATCTAGTGATTGTCGAGAGACAAGTAACTGATAGTTGACTTTTATAACTAGACTGAAAAGATATTTATGCAAAAAATGACTTCTCTTTTGCTTCATCAATACTGCTTTTTTTTTCACTTTCAGAAGGCAGAAAGGAAAACCAAATATTAACAAACTTGCACTAATGTCTGTGTCCCTGTGACTGTGCATAAAATTAAGAGCTCTGTCCCTGATTTCTGTCCTAACTGGTGAGATTTAACTAGCTGTAACATTTCTAAATTTTCCTCAAGGGAAATTCTATCACATTGAGTCCTTGAGGTTTAATATGTGGAGATCATGTAACATGTTAGTGAATATTTCTCCCATGGAAGAAATAAAGGGATAAAGCTTTGATTCAAGGTGAAACACCGTTCCACAGATCAAGCTTTAGAGCTGGCACCGTATTTTATCAGTTGAACTTCAGCAAGCCTGAAAATTAATCAATCTAAGGTAAATTCTTAAAACCTTTACAGTATATTTAAAAATTATATTCTTGCATTAATATTTAGCTTGTAATTAGTCACTCAGTAAGTAAAGAGTGCCCTTCTGTGATTAAACAGCTTACATGGTTGGGTGGACAAGTTTTCTGCAGAGAGCTGAGGAAGGGAGAACTGAGTTTTACAAGATGCTTATACCTCATGGACAAATAACCCCTAAGAAGTAGACTTGTTGAACTACACCATAATGATAGGAATGTTGTATAATACTTAAGGATATTTTTAGGTACTGAAATATGCCATTTCCAAAATTTTTATTCGTCTGAAATAAGTGTCTACCTCTGAATTATCTGCCAATATGCGATGCCAGTGACTCAGACTAATTGCAATTCATGTTCAAGGCTGCTGATCTTCTAGGTGGTGACCATCCTTTATTATATAAACAAGATTTGGATCTTAATCCTGGGTTTAAATCGTCTGTATTATATCAATTTAAAATGAGGATCTAGCTGTCATTTGTCTTGTGAATTTGGTAAAAGTTTTCTTAGTATCAGAATTTCTTGTATATTTTCACAACATATTAATTTCTTGCAAATATTCATGGTTCTTCTTTATGACATTTTTCACATCCTAACCTCCTCACTCATCTCTGAACTCTCAATTCTACATGTCATTTTAAGACTTTGGAAAAATTAGCCACATTTTTCTGGTAAAAGTATATTAATTAATGAAAGGCAAAACAATACTCACCTTTAAGCTATAAAGATCAAATGAAATAATGTATGTCTAGTACAAAAAACAAGACCAGGTATATAATAATGTGATAGTACAGTTATTATTATCATCCCTAATGCAATGTAATATCCTCTCAAAGGCATACTCATAAAGGAGATAAACGAGTTTACTGTAAACTCATCTGCTCAAATGTGTTAATTCATCAATTGCTTACTTTCTTTACATAATGAAATGCCTAACCCCAGAACAATATTTTGTTTACATTTTTTTAAACACAGTTTTTGGAACTATGGGGATTGTAGTTTTCATCAGCATCTATCTCATTGCTATCTATTTTGATTTTTTACATGTAAGAAAAATTGTGTAATATAGGAATGCATGACTTTTGACATAAGCTTGTCAAACATTCCAGAAAAATGCAAAATCTACATTGATATATTTTTTAAAGAATTAAGTAACAATATAAAAAAACCACAACTTATGTGACCCAAAATTGTAGAAAATTTCAATTTTTTCTTTATTTTATAAGAAAAATTATGTTAGAGACAGTTTATTGTAATGGAAGAGTAGATTTATTATTGGAATAACTCTCCCACAGACAAGCATACAGTCTGATAAATATTATACTTAGAAAAAAAAAAGGCATGAAAGAAAAAAGTAGAAGGAAGTTGACTCTCGAAATCAGGTAATGACAATGAAGATTGCTTGCACTGATACAGAATTTCACCTGAGCATATCCTTGATGTTAGGCAGGGGAGAGTTAGAACACAAAGATAAAGCAAAAATCTTACTGGACTAAGACACTAGAGGGCTGAGTTTGAGGCCACCAGGTAGACTAGAAAATAGAGAAGAGAATTTCCAGGAAGGACAAAGACACAGGAGTGGGAGGAAGCATTGAAATCTATGTGTAAATTCAGTCTAGCTCCATGAGTGACCCTGAAATATCCTTACCTTGGCTGCCCTTCCCCTATGCTAACCATGTATATGTATGTGCGTATTCATACATATGTGTGTGCAGGTGTGTTCACACAAATGTTAGGATTTCTACAGAAATACAAGCATCCAAGCTCTGGATATCCATATTGAAAAATAATATGTTTAGTGATTAAGCAGCAAAATCTATTAATTAATTAATTAAAGGTAATTGAGTGCATGTCTCTGTAATTATTGTCAGAAATAAATCAGAGCATATAATAAGACTGTTTAAGGTTCAAGTGAATTCTGAGGATGAGCAGTTTACCTAGATGGATTGATAGTTTCTGAGACAATCACATTGTGAAGCAAATATATCTCCACCTCAAGCATGCCTTCAACAAATATTGATTGATGATTAGTGTCAGCTAGGAGTGAGCACCTTGGCGAACAAAACCACCAGAGCCTGTCCTGCCCTAAAAGAACATATTCTAGCTGGGTGTAGGGGTACATGGAAATGTAGTAAGGAACACATTTAAAAATGTGTGTGTGTGTGTGTGTGTATTATATGTATATATATATATATACATAAATTCAATCCAGATAGTAAAAAACTGCTGCTATCAAGAAAATAAGACAAGATCATGTAAGAAAGACTTACCATGGATTTATTGTTAGATTGAGTGGCCAGAGGAGACCTCTCTGAGGAGGGTGTCACTTTCACCTAGTGTCTCAGCTTTGAACTCACCCTTGTATACTCTTCCCACCTTCAAAATTACTCATCATGCCAAGAACCAGGAAGATCTTAAATTGAGTGCAAAAATCAATCAATTGATGCCAATATCAAGATGACAGAGAGAGAGAGAGAGAGAGAGAAAGAAAATAACCAATTCAGAATATTGTCCTACCCTTGGGTGTATTTTCAGACTTCTGTTGTTGATATACGGCACACAAGGTAGAGAAGAGGTAGCAAAAAAGGCATTATGATTTTTGGTTTCCTCAAGCTCGGAAATGAAGACTTCCAAATCTAGGCTGGAATACCTAACCTGAGGTTCATATGACATGTGAAAGGTGGGCAGGTGGCTTGATCAGGACATCATTGAGAGGGTTTTCCTAGGGATTGCAAGCTTAATGTGTGCAATAGAATCTCAGGAAAGACACTGCCGAATATTCCCTTTGGGGAAAATTATCCCTCAGTTAAGAAATAGTGATGTAAATAAATCTTTAGCCTAGTATTGTGGTCAGAATTCCAAATCGAAAATGGAAAGATATTTGGATGAGAGTTCTTCCACCTAGAGCAATGGTGTATGCAAGAATGATTGGCAGGACAGCTACTGAAGGTGGGAATTATGTCTATGTTCTGAGGGGGTTCAGGGCACATTGCCCCAGGTTTGACACCTTGTCATATTGAATTTAAGGGGATAGAGTTTGATGAAACAACAGAAGCAGGAAGGTCTCTCCAACTGTCCCCTCAAACCACCTCTCTTAAAGCAGGTTCTCATTTCAGAGGACCCCTGTCTACCAGGAGAAAATGAATACCGTTATCCCCAAGGAGATACCATTTCTTCAGGTCTTCATTTCCTTCTGAAGGGTCCCATGTCAGGTAAAATATATGTTATACAAATGCATATTCTTTTGTCCTGTTGATCTGTGTTATTCAGTTTAATTTTCAGACCCAGACAGGGTCTCTAAGTGGGTCAAGGAAAACTTTTTACTCCCCTACAGTTTTTATCTGTTGTATCTCCAGAGCCTAGCCCACAGTCAAGATAAGAAACTGACATGGATTAATGAATAAACCAATGAATGTCAGTGAAAATTTTTAGCTTGCAAATGGGACTTGTTGTATTCAAAGTTCTTATAGATATGTTCAATGGGAAAAAATTAGACTTGCTGTGTTTGATGTTAGAGATGTTATCCCAGAACAATGAGTATAATTTTAGGCAGGAGAGTACTGTTTCAATTAAGGAAACAGGCTATGTTATCTTGGATGATTCTATTTTATCCCTTAGTATATTCTTGCTTCTCTGGGGTAGGAATCACATATTCCTTGATCACTGTTACGTTTCCCTTGCTAGCAAAGTGAATGCTAAATAGTGAGACTTTTTAAAAAATGATACCCATTTATAAGTGAAAACGTTTAAAACTCTTCAAATAAAAAAGTAGTGAGTCCCTGATCATTGGGGCTATTTTGGCACTCCCCAAATGTCTTTACAATGGGGATCTCATAACAAGGATGCAGGGATCAGGTAGTAGTTGAGCTGTGTGATATGTGGACTATGTATCTATTTTGATACTTTAGAATTCCATCAAATTTGTGCAGCTAATTCTTTACACAATTGCTAGGAAAATCTGTCCCTCCATCTGTAAAGCATTCCTCAAAAAACAAAACTCCTTAGACCATGTGGGATGAGAGAGCTTGATTGTTTATGGGGAGACCAAGTGGTAAACTTTTTATTAAGGATTAAAAAGACCTTTCCTTTATTCTCCTTCCAGATCATCTCACCCTGTTACATGCATTTCAAAACTTTCAGCTTTCT
This sequence comes from Manis pentadactyla, assembly GCF_030020395.1. Taxonomy (NCBI): domain Eukaryota; kingdom Metazoa; phylum Chordata; class Mammalia; order Pholidota; family Manidae; genus Manis; species Manis pentadactyla. Next base: position 114,814,656 of record NC_080026.1, on the reverse strand, counting down.
CATATCTGTGATAGGAGCCCCCTTACTAGAGGCTATCTGAATAAAATTTTCTTCCTAAATGGTGACTGATTATGGGGTTTCTGTTGGGGAATACACTGCAGAAGCCAGGCCATCATCAATAAAACTTATGTTGTTAAATGTTCCTAAAGTGTTACTCTGAAGTGCCATACAAACATTATATATTGTGATGTGCGTGTTTTCTCTTCCTTGCGGTTGCATTAACAGAGTACCCAGAGAGCCGTAACAGGAGTGTCTTTAGGGCATTCTAGCTCCTGGAGCACCTTTTCTGGGGACAAAATCATGCTGGCTGAAATTCTTTTTCTGGTGAAAATGCTCTGTGATTCTCAGACATCCCCAGAGTAGCAATGTCTGTTGCCACAGAAGAGCGTCTTAGTTTTAAAAATAGCAGAGGCTTAACCTGCAAAGGTTTTCTTAATCTGCCTGGAAACGATTGTGTGCCATTTGGGCATTTGCCTATTTGTTTCATCTCTCATGCATATATTTGCTCAATGGAAACCTAATTTACTGTTTTCATTTTTTCTTAATTTAAAACTATCAGCTTTTGAGAGTGAATAGAAATAACAATTAGCAATAAATAATAGTTGCAGAATGCTGAAAAATTGGCAAAGGAGACTGTAGTATATTTTTAAAAAGTCACACTACTTTGCAGTACCTCTGATTGAAAAGATGAGGTTTGAGTCCCCACCCCTTTCTGCTGTGCTGTGGCTGGCGTTTTGACTTCATGGCTGAGGTGACCTGCAGGTTCTGGGCCTAGGCTTCATGATGCCTTACAGCTTCAGCCTGGCTGCTTTTGAACTCCTGCACCCGTGTGTGAAGAAACTGCAGCTTGCAGGCCCCCAGTGCTGCCATAGTGAACAACCTGCCAGATGCCAGATGTGGGAGTAAATGTGTCCTAGTTCACCCAATGGCTAACCAGTCTGTTAGCTACAGTCAAACTACAGACTTACCCCAAGCCCAGCTGAGATCAACTGACTCCCATTATTGTGAGCTCAAAAAAGGTTGTTTTAAGCTACCAAACTTGAGTATGATTTGTTACACAGCAAAAAGATAACTAATACAGAAATACTTCATAGAAATGAGATAATACAGAAACAGATCTAAACCCTGTGTCTATTTTTTAACTTCTCTTCTAAAATGTAATCTAAGTAGAAGCAGCAACTTCATCTTACTTGCTGGTGGCTATATCGTTAGTTAATGGATTCAATTTAGTGGCCAATACTTTCAGCATGAAACTGTTTTAATTTTACAAGATTCTGTCCTTCCTTATAATCTAGGAAAACGTATCAAGGGGCTTTCTATAAGATGAAAATATAATAGTGGTATAAGAGACACTGCTTTCAGTTGTGGTTTAAGATAACTATATTTTGAATAAGAGTAATACTGTGTGCACTTTAGGGGCCAAACTGCTCTTGAGTAGACTGTAGTTTGGGAGAAGAGAGGAACTAGGGATTATATTTCCTTGATTAAGTACGGCAGATAGAGACATATTATCCTGACACATTCATAGAAGGTGACAGCAATCTTATAAACTCGTAAACACAGACAATCCTGACAAGTCTCAAGCCAACATCAGATGGCTCATGTCAATGCATACTCATGGAAAAAAGACAAAGCAAAACAAAAAACAAAACTGATCTACAGTCTAAATCAGTAGGAAAAGATTAAAATGTAACTTAGATCTTAACAAAATGCCAAACTTCTTAAATGGTAGCTATTAATTTCAGGCTCAGTTCACTAATTCATATTATAAATATGTTTATATAAAAGAAAGGGGGGATCACAGGAAGATGGTGGCATGAGTAGTTCAGAGGAAATCTCCTCCCCAAAACATATATATTTATGGAAATACAATAAATACAACCATTCCTAAAAGAGACACCAGTTTATGCAGTACAACAGCCAGGATACATCTACATCTGCGAGAACACAGGATACATCAGCATCACACGAAGGGGGTAAGATACAAGCCGTGGCCAGGCGGGACCCGAACGCTCCCCCACCCCAAAACCCGGTGGGAAGAAAGGAGTCAGAATGGGGAGGGAGTGAAAGCCCAGGACTGCTAAACAACCAGCTCTAGAAATCTGCACCCAGAATGCAGACACAAGGTGCACAGGGTGCTGGATATTAGAGAAACGGAAAAGCAAAACCTGTGGGCAGGTGCCCACAACTGGCGCCCCTGAGACAATAGAAAAGCGAGTGCTTTCTGCAAGTCTTAAAGAGACAGGGACCCCATAGCTGGACAAAGTTGTCCCGGCAGCTGGGAATACCAGGGAAACCTAGGCGCCCTAAGTAGAAGCAGTGCAGCTCTGGAGCCCCTCACAGGACTAGGCAGCCTGCCAGTCATTCCTCCAACTGGTGCGGACCCCGACACATGGGCCCAGTAGCAAGAGAGTGGGAGCGCGCGTCGGGGGCAGAAGCGCTAGAAGGAACAGAGAGCAGATCCATGCGCTGCAGGGCTAGCCCGCAGTGGCGCGACCGAACAGCCCAGGGGGCAGCTCACGTGCATCGGCGGCAGTGAAGCCAGAGCCTGGTAGAAGCCTGCGCAGAAAAGCCCCATGCGCACCGGCAGTGGAGGCACAGGGAGCAGGCGTGCTCCCAGGAACCGACCAGAATCCCAGCCCAAATCACAGCTGCCTGGGCCAGACCCAAAGGCCACTGCTGTCACACAGCTGCCCGGCAGGGTCGCCGCTAGCACGGAGGAGTGCACCTGGCGTGCCTGCCACTCCCCGCAGGGTTCCGCGCTGCTCTGACGGACACCCCGTCCATAGCAGCTTAGGAGACTAACCCGATGGCTGCTCCAGGAATGCAGGTAGCCGTCATAGACAGCGGAAAAGGGCAAGGCATCCAGCAAGCAGGAAAGGACTTTCTTCTCCCAGCTGACACACCCGCAACCTGCCTACAGCCACTGCAATCACCATGAAAAGGCAAAAAAATCTGGTCCAGACCCAGATAGTTACACCTGAGAAAGGATTTGCAGAGGCAGACCTAACCAGTCTCCCTGAAAAAGAATTCAAAATAAAAATCATAAACATGCTGACAGAGCTGCAGAGAAATATGCAAGACCTAAGGGATGAAGTCTGGAGGGAGATTACAGACGTCCGGAGGGAGATCACAGATGTTCAGAGGGCGATTACAGAAGTAAAACAAACTCTGGAAGGATTTATAAGTAGAATGGATAAGATGCAAGAGGCCATTGCTGGAATTGAAACAAGAAAACAGGAACACATAGAAGCTGATGCAGAGAGAGATAAAAGGATCTCCAGGAATGAAACAATATTAAGAGAACTGTGTGACCAATCCAAAAGGAACAATATCCGCATTATAGGGGTACCAGAGGAAGAAGAGAGAGAAAAAGGGATAGAAAGTGTCTTTGAAGAAATAATTGCTGAGAACTTCCCCAAACTGGGGTGGAAATAGTTGCTCAGACTACAGAGGCACACAGAACTCCCGAGAGACGGGATCCAAAGAGGTCAACACCAAGACACATAATAATTAAAATGGCAAAGATCAAGGACAGTGACAGAGTATTAAAGGCAGCCAAAGAGAGTAAAAAGGTCACCTACAAAGGAAAACCCATCAGGCTATCATCAGACTTCTCAACAGAAACCTTACAGGCCAGAAGAGAATGGCATGATATATTTAATCCAATGAAACAGAAGGGCCTTGAACCAAGGATACTGTATCCAGCAAGATTATCATTTAAATATGAAGGAGGGATTAAACAATTTCCAGACAAGCAAAGGTTGAGGGAATTGGCCTCCCACAAACCACCTCTACAGGGTTTCTTAGAGGGACTGCTCTAGATGGGAGCACTCCTAAAAAAGAGCACAGAACAAAACACCCAACATATGAAGAATGGGGAAGGAGGAAAAAGAAGGGAAAGAAATAATCATCAGACTGTGTTTATAACAGCTCAATAAGCGAGTGAGGTCAGACAGTAAAGTAGTAAACAAGCCAACCTTGAACCTTTGGTAACCACAAATCTAAAGCCTGCAATGGCAATAAGTACATATCTTTCAATAATCACCCTAAATGTTAATGGACTGAATGCACCAATCAAAAGACACAGAGTAATAGAATGGATAAAACAGCAAGACCCATCTATATGCTGCTTACAAGAGACTGACCTCAAACCCAAGGACATGCACAGATTAAAAGTCAAGGGTTGGAGAAAGATATTTCATACAAACAAAAGAGAGAAAAAAGCAGGTGTTGCAATACTAGTATCAGACAAAATAGACCTCAAAATAAGGAAAGTAACGAGATAAAGAAGGACATTATATAATGATAAAGGGCTCAGTCCAACAAGAGGATATAACCATTATAAACATATATGCACCCAACACAGGAGTACCAATATGTGTGAAACAAATACTAACAGAATTAAAGGAGGAAATAGAATGCAATGCATTCATTCTGGGAGACTTTAACACACCACTCACCCCAAAGGACAGATCCACCAGACAGAAAATAAGTAAGGACACAGAGGCACTGAACAACACGCTGGAACAGATGGACCTAATAGACATCTATAGAACTCTACATCCAAAAGCAACAGGATACACATTCTTCTCAAGTGCACATGGAACATTCTCCAGAATAGACCACATACTAGGATACAAAAAGAACCTCAGTAAATTCCAAAAGATTGAAATTCTACCAACCAACTTTTCAGACCACAAAGGTATAAAACTAGAAATAAATTGTACAAAGAAAACAAAAAGGCTCACAAACACATGGAGGCTTAACAACAGCTCCTAAATAATCAATGGATCAATGACCAAATGAAAATGGAGATCCAGCAATATACGGAAACAAATGACAACAATAACACAAAGCCCCAACTTCTGTGGGATGCAGCAAAGGCAGTCTTAAGAGGAAAGTATATAGCAATCCAGGCGTATTTAAAGAAGGAAGAACAATCCCAAATGAATAGTCTAATGTCACAATTATCAAAATTGAAAAAAGAAGAACAAATGAGGCCTAAGGTCAGCAGAAGGAGGGACATAATAAAGATCAGAGAAGAAATAAATAAAATTGAGAAGAATAGAACAATAGCAAAAATCAATGAAACCAAGAGCTGGTTCTTCGAGAAAATAAACAAAATAGATAAGCCTCTAGCCAGACTTATTAAGAGAAAAAGAAAGTCAACACACATCAACAGAATTAGAAACAAGAAAGGAAAAAACATGGCGGACCCCACAGAAATACAAAGAATTATTAGAGAATACTATGAAAACCTATATGTTAACAAGCTGGAAAACCGAGGAGAAATGGACAACTTCTTCGAAAAATACAACCTTCCAAGACTGACCCAGAAAGAAACAGAAAACCTAAACAAACCAATTACCAGCAACAAAATTGAGTTGGTAATCAAAAAACTACCCAAGAACAAAACCCCCGGGCCAGATGGATTTACCTCGGAATTTTATCAAACATACAGAGAAGACATAACACCCATTCTCCTTAAAGTTTTCCAAAAAATAGAAGAGTAGGGAATACTCCGAAACTCATTCTATGAAGCCAACATCACCCTAATACCAAAACCAGGCAAAGACCCCACCAAAAAAGAAAACTACAGACCAATATCCCTGATGAACATAGATGCAAAAATACTCAACAAAATATTAGCAAACCGAATTCAAAAATACATCAAGAGAATCATACACCATGAGCAAGTGGGATTCATCCCAGGGATGCAAGGATGGTACAACATTCGAAAATCCATCAGCATCATCTAACACATCAACAAAAAAAAGGACAAAAACCACATGATCATCTCCATAGATGCTGAAAAAGCATTCGAAAAAATTCAACATCCATTCATGATAAAAACTCTCAACAAAATGGGCATAGAGGGCAAGTACCTCAACATAATAAAGGCCATATATGATAAACCCACAGCTAACATCATACTGAACAGTGAGAGGCTGAAAGCTTTTCCTCTGAGATCGGGAACTAGACAGGGATGTCCACTCTCCCTACTGTTATTCAACGTGTTACTGGAGGTCCTAGCCATGGCAATCAGACAAAACAAAGAAATACAAGGAATCCAGATTGGTAAAGAAGAAGTCAAACTGTCACTATTTGCAGATGACATGATATTGTACATAAAAAACCCTAAAGACTCCACTGCAAAACTACTAGAACTAATATCAAAATTCAGCAAAGTTGCAGGATACAAAATTAACACACAGAAATCTGTAGCTTTCCTATACACTAACAATGAACTAATAGAAAGAGAAATCAGGAAAACAATTCCATTCACAATTGCATCAAAAAGAATAAAATACCTAGGAATACACCTGACCAAGGAAGTGAAAGACCTATACCCCGAAAACTACAAGACACTCTTAAGAGAAATTAAAGAGGTCACTAACAAATGGAAACTCATCCCATGCTCCTCGCTAGGAAGAATTAACATCGTCAAAATGGCCATCTGCCCAAAGCAATATACAGATTTGATGCAATCCCTATCAAATTACCAACAGCATTCTTCAATGAACTGGAACAAATAGTTCAAAAATTCATATGGAACCGTCAAAGACCACAAATAGCCAACGCAATCCTGAGAAGGAAGAATAAATTGGGGGGGATCTCACTCCCCAAGTTCAAGCTTTACTACAAAGCCACAGTAATCAAGACAATTTGGTACTGGCACAAGAACAGAGCCACAGACCAGTGGAACAGAATAGAGACTCCAGACATTAACCCAAACATATATGGCCAATTAATATTTGATAAAGGAGCCATGGACATACAATGGGGAAATGACAGTCTCTTCAACAGATGGTGCTGGCAAAACTGGACAGCTACATGTAAGACAATGAAACTGGATCACTGTCTAACCCCATACACAAAAGTAAACTCCAAATGGATCAAAGACCTGAAAGTAAGTCATGAAACCATAAAACTCTTAGAATAAAACATAGGCAAAAATCTCATGGACATAAACATGAGTGACTTCTTCATGAACATATCTCCCCAGGCAAGGGAAACAAAGGGAAAAATGAACAAGTGGGTCTATATCAAGCTGAAAAGCTTCTGTACAGCAAAGGACACCATCAATAGAACAAAAAGGTATCCTACAGTATGGGAGAACATATTCATAAATGACAGATCTGATAAAGGATTGACATCCAAAATATATAAAGAGCTCACACACCTCAACAAACAAAAGGCAAGTAATCCAATTTAAAAATGGGCAGAGGAGCTGAATAGACAGTTCTCTAAAGAAGAAATCCAGATGGCCAACAGGCACATGAAAAGATGCTCCACATTGCTAATCATCAGAGAAATGCAAATTAAAACCACAATGAGATATCACCTCACACCGGTAAGGATTGCCATTATCGAAAAGACAAACAGCAATAAATGTTGGCAAAGTTGTGGAGAAAGGGGAACCCTCCTACACTGCTGGTGGGAATGTAAACTAGTTCAACCATTGTGGAAAGCAGTATGGAGGTTCCACAGAATGCTCAAAAATAGAAATACCATTTGACCCAGGAATTCCACTTCTAGGAATTTACCCTAAGAATGCAGCACTCCAGTTTGAAAAAGACAGATGCACCCCTATGTTTATTGCTACACTGTTTACAATAGCCAAGATATGGAAGCAACCTAAATGTCCATCAGTAGATGAATGGATAAAGAAGAGGTGGTACATATACACAATGGAATATTACTCAGCCATAAGAAAAAAACAGATCCTACCATTCGCAACAACATGGATGGAGCTAGAGGGTATTATGCTCAGTGAAATAAGCCAGGCGGAGAAGGACAAGTACCAAATGATTTCACTCATATGTGGAGTATAAGAACAAAGGAAAACTGAGGGAACAAAACAGCAGCAGAATCACAGAACCCAAGAATGGACTAATAGTTATCAAAGGGAAAGGGACTGGGGAGGATGGGTGGGAAGGGAGGGATAAGGGCGGGGGAAAAGAAAGGGGGCATTACAATTAGCATGTATAGTGGGGGGGGCACGGGGAGGGCTGTGCAACACAGAGAAGACAAGTAGTGATTTTACAGCATCTTACTACGCAGATGGACAGTGACTGTGAAGGGGTATGTGGGGGTTACTTGGTGAAGGGGGGAACCTAGTAAACATAATGTTCTTTCTGTAATTGTAGATTAATGATACCAAATAAAAATGAAAAAATAATAAATAATTTTAAAAAAAGAAAGGGAACAGCTGATATATGATAATATTCTGATTAGTAAGCACTACACTTATACCGCACCCTTCTGTACTTGAATCTTTAGATCAGCAGCCATTAGAGAGAAAATATTTTAAAATCAAAACTCACTATTTTACTACTACAACAAAGGCATATATAGACAGGTTTGGAAAGAGATAATCACTCTCGTCTGTTCATTTAGCACTTATTTAATGACTGATGCCATTTAATCATGGTGAGGAGGGCAGGTAGAAGGTATAGCAGCTAAGGAGTAGGAAAAAAAAGCCATTTAACCACCCACCTCCCTTTTCTTTGTGTTGTCCAGTAACAGAAACACTAGCCAGTATTTAAGTATAGCTTAAAAAATATGTTAATATACACTAAATAAAAGTAAAAGTTCAGTTCTTCAGTTGTACTAGCCACCTTTAAAGGTCTTGGTACCTGTATGTGGCTACTGTCTGCCATTTGAGACAGTCCAGATACAGAGTATTTCATCATCTCAGAAAATTCTATTGGACAACACTGTTCTAGAGTATGACTTCTCCAGTCTCTAATGTCACTCAAATGAAAAACTACATAGCATGATCAAAAATGGGCCCAATTTTTTGTTTTACATAAAGACTTTTATTCATATTGTAAATATAGATGAGCATTTCTCAAGTATTATCTAACAGAACTGTTCTATTGTGTGATTGAGAAGATTACGTATTTTGCTGTTGTTGGGTGAATTTTTCTAGAGATATCTATTAAGTCTAGTTGATTTGTAGTGTGGTTTGGGTTTTATATATCCTTTCTGGTCTTCTGCTTAGTTGTTCTTTATATTATTAAAAGTTACCTGAACTTCTGCTTTTGCTATAACATGTAGAGAGCTTGGGAGTCATCACTGGCATCCTGTAATGAGAAAAAACTGAAAATCTGAAAATCAGCAACCATGAAATCCAACTGAGAATTGAAGGCACAGGACAAAACGAATGCCATGGGATCTGGAGAGACAGATAAATATGGAGAATTAGAACATAATAGGAGCTCCAGCTACTGTAGGCTGAAACTTTTAGGAAAATGTATATTGTAACTGACAAATTTCTAGAGGTTCAGAATGGACCAGTTTGAGAGTTAGAAATTCCTAGGGGTCCAGTCTTAAGGAACTCCACACTGTTGTGAGATATACGTCTAGGCACCCTACCAGTTCTGAAACTGAAAATCAGATAAAAATCCCCTTGTGCTTCCATTAGGTACAATAAAAGTCACCATTTACAAATATTTCTGGAGTGTTCTAATCTCACCTTCCCCTAAGGGAAATAACTTCACCAAAGCCTAATTGAGATGCAGAAAAAGAAATAACTCCACACCCTCCACATCCTACTCTGTAAATTCTTAATTTTTTGTCACGTTATAACTATTGAAATCTCTGCTTGGTAAGCTTAGTGGTCAGCTCATTATTCAAAAGATATTTTCTTAGTCCTTGAACCAGTAAATCTCCCGCCCTTTGCTAAAGGCCTGTGTGTGTGTGTTGGGGCACATCTTCAACATTCCAGCAGTTTAAACCTCTACGTTAGTCTTCATTTATTTCTTGTACAGAGTCTCAGGGTCAGAGGTGAAAGATTTCGGCTTCTTAGATTTTTTCCTGGAGGAGAACACAACTCTATAATGTCTCTGGCCTTCTAGATCCCCAGAATATATCAGAGCTTTAAAAAGTTCTCTGTAGACTTCCCATTCTCCAGATTTTCATTTTAAGTTTATTATGTAGTCTTTTTGTTTGACCTAATTCACTCATCATTTCAGGTACCTGCAGTATTAAGTAAGTGTTGGTTGTTTCTAACAGACACATTAGGGTAGGGCTTTCTTCCATGGACAGGATGTGGGAACACGTAAGACTAGCCTTGTGAATGGAACTTTTCCAGTGATTTCCCCCAAAAAGTCAAATAGTGACAACTCCCTGGGGTGACACTTTTTCTTTTGGTGTGGTAAGGCACCAAATCCACTCCATCCTCTTCAGTGACTGTTAGACTGGATTTGCACAACTTCCGTGGCTCTGAGGCTACTAGTTTTCAAGTTTACCTTGGACTACTGGAGAGGGGTGGGAGTAGAGCAAGCTACAACATTGCTAATCTCATTGTTCTTTTTGATTTAGCCATTTTTCTTGAATTAGGGCTCTTTAGATTTTTTGTAAGGCTGGTTATTTTCTGGAGTTCTGAAAATATGATTTGACAAAGTTTGCGAGTGTTCTCATTGCTATTATGGAGAAGCAGGTTTTGGCAGTCCTTACTCCATTATTCTGGATGTGTTTCACTTATTTATAGCTTTTAATTGGAAAAAAAAATCTAACATTAAATAAGTATGTTTAATGTGTATTTAACTAAATAAAGTTAGTAGGTATGGCTCATACCAAAGTCTTTCATGTACATATTCATGTTCAATAGGACTTTCTAGTTAGGAAAAGGAAAAATCTTTTCTTAGTATAGGAAAATCTTCCCCAAATTACTTGACTACAAGTAACTTATTTGGAACCTTTGTTTGCTTTTTCTTTGTTAATGGGATGAATACTTTGCAGAATATATTTGGAAAATTCTGGGATAGGTAGATTTTGACTATTATCTCTAGGCACTTGTAGTCAAATTAGCGGATTCACTGAATAACAATCCAGAAATTTCACCCCTCTGAACAGACCAAGGATCTTAATATGTGCCTAGTTAAAGTTTCCTGCCCTTGATCAAGAGGATGGACTTGTATAAAAGGAGTGCCTGGATGTCTTCTCACCTTACGCCCTACAGGTTTAGTAGTTTGTTAAAAATCAAATCTCACAGTAATAGCAAAGCTTTCTTTAATCTCTTGAACTAATTGAGAGTGCAGTTAAATAGCTAAAAATCAGTAGCATTGTAATAAATTATAAAAGCTTTTAAAGGGATCTTAAATCTCCTAAAGGGGATGAAAATAATGAACACTCAGAGTTGTCTGTGTTGCCAAAGGATAATTAGGACATGCTAATAATCTATCCTCTGTTTTAGGCTAATATTTGTACATTACCTACTCTGTGAAAGACAATATGCTAGCAGGACAGGCTAAATAATTTTAGAGAATAAAAGTTAAATGTGAACTCATTTATTCAAAATTATCAAGAATTTCATGTCAGCAACAGCAGAGCTTTAAACCAAGTGTGGGACCCTTCTAAGAATGGAACCATGTTTGACAGTATGGATTGCATGTTCAAAATCTGGCCCTCTGTTCTAGCCACACTCATAGGTTGCACCATATTTAGCAAGGTAAACTTTTTAATTTAAGCCTCAAAAAATAAATTTTTGCCCAAGTTATACAACTTGTAAGTGGTGAGGTTAGGATGGGAACCCAGGGCTTCTGGTTTCAACCAGTCCCTTCCAGCCTGCCAAATCACACCACGAATCATTTCAACTTACCCTTCTTTGTGGCTAGGAGAAGGGACATAAGAGCGATACATGAAAAATAATACATTTAAAAAATAGGAAAATAAACTGCTAAAATAAAAATGTTTTATGAAACATCATGTGGTAGAAAAGCATGAGGCTTGTTAATAAAATAATAACCATTAATAAATGCATATGTTTAAAAGCATTGAGCCAAGTGCTGTCACAAGCTATTGTGTCACTTATTCAACATAATATATGATCAAGGTGCTATTATTATCATTCTGAATTTACATAGGAGTTAACTGAGGCTTTTAAAGAATGAATTACATGTGAAAAGATAACAGAGTTTGGGACTGAAATTTGAACCGCCTGATCACTGTATGTTATTCCCCTTGGGTACAGTCAGGAGGTCTAACCTCCAGGTCTGAGGCTCTTCACAGTTCTGTCAGAGACTCAGGTCATGAACTTCAGACAAATCACTGCCCCTTACTTGGCTTTTGTTTGCTCACATCTAATTAAATACATGGTGCTTGGATGCTTCCCACCTCTAAAAGGCACTGGTTCTGTAAAAACAAAAGTAGTAAGATGGGAAATGAAACAATATCCTATTTTTTTCTTAAAGTGTGTTTTTCCCATTGACAACCCCAGTTGAAATGAAAACACTTCCTATAATCAAGTATAAGCACATTTTTCTTATATCTGAGAATTCCTGTGTACCATCAGCATAGATTTTCATTTTGTGAATATTTATCTTATGATCTAATTCCTCAGAATATTACTAGATATTAATTGCAAAACGGTTTCTAGCATGAATAGTTTCCAGGTTCTAAATTCATTAAAAATGCATATAGCAAGTGTTTGTGCTCCTTGTGGTTCTTCAAGAAGGAATGTAATATATGCACTGATTCCTAAAGTTATTTAACCCAAGAAACCTATTTTTAAAAGGTTTTCACTGGGCCATTCTTATTCAGCACTCAGAGTTCTGTTGGTGACACTCAGCTTGCTTTATCAGAAAGTGCCAGCCAGCAACACATTTCCGTGACCCTCCTCAGAAGGCCGCAAACCTCTGTCCCAGGAAAGTTGTGTTTATGTCAATGACAGGACCTGCCGATTCTCTCAGATTTCCTCCTCTCCTAAGGATTTAGGATGTCATTAAAACTAAACTCCTCAGCAGTAGGCATGGTTTCTCCAGTCAATGACAAAAGCATTTACCTTGGTACTTACATTCCATAAAGAAGGGAAAGAGTGATGGAACTCCAATTAGATGTCTGTGTCACCAGAGGTTTAGTAGAATCTGACTTATGGTGCATGGTTTCCACCCCTAATTCAAGTTAATATTCACTGAATACCTACTATGTGTCAGGCAACCTGCTAAGTAGGCACATTTATGCATGGTGTCCCATTTAGACCTCCTGATAATTGCACAAGGTCTTGTTATTCCCCTTTTCAGTATGCACCAAACTGTAATTTAAATGTTTCCCTAACTTACAAGTGGTGGAGCAGAGATAGGAGCACAGAGTTTCTGATCCAAAGGCATTCTGCACTTCTTCAGCCACAGCCCTGACCAATGTAGTGGATGCTTCTTGGTGGGAGGAAAAGGAACTTTAGGCTCCTGCAAAGAATAAGAGCTGAAATAGACAATCCTGTTTAAAAAAGAGTGCAATAAAAGGTAAATAGCAGTCACTGGTCCATCGTGATTCTGGTCTATCGTGAACTGATATTGAAGTCCAGCTGGAAACATCATGCCTATTCCTTGACAGGGTCCAGTTTTACCACCTGAGAATGATTCTCTATAGCTTGTGGGTCTACTTTCTTGCTCCCTGGTTCAGTTCTCTCAATCCTTTTTTTTTTCCCCCCTTAATTGCAATTCTCTTAAAACCTTCATCAGATTCTTCTGAATAATTTGCACTTCAAGGTAGTAAAAGAAATCACACCTACGGATCTCTTCAAGACCCTGTTGCTCTCTGCTTTGGCTGGGAGCCAGAATGCAGGAGACAACCCACCAGATTCTTAAAAGTCTCTATCTTATTAAAAGGGTCTATGAAGCATAGCTTTAAATCCTTTTGAAATCTTAACAAAGGGCCTTGGTTTTACATTTTTTAAATCTTATTTATCCTGATAACATTTCTTTGAGAGGCTTTTGCCTTCTGGATAGGCTGGTAATGAAAAACAGCTTTATATTTGAATCCAGAAAAGACTGGCACATTACTTTTTTAATATAAATTTTGCCTGAAATCAGAATAGTTCTTTGTTTATATTTTGTTTCTCTTTCTAGATACATAAATCCATATCTTGTCATCAGTCACTGAAAGGGACCAGATGGTACTTTCAATGATCTGCCTAGATACTTCCTTAGCAAAATCTTCAGTTCATTAGTTATTTTTTACATTTTCCATTTTATTTTTTATATTCCCCATTTGACAGTGTTGCCGAACTTCCTGCCACCGCATTGCAAGGGTTGCCTTTTATCCACACTCCTAATAATAGTAATTTCCTCCCAGTCCTTCTGGGCTTCATCATCACTCTGCCCAAGCCTTTTGCAGCTTGTCTGCTGTCCAGTGCAGTTGCAGGGCCATATTTTGCAAGCTTTTGTTAACAGCAGCACCCCACTTCCAGGTACCAAATTCTAGTCCAATAAGATATGCTGTGTAACAAACTATTCTAAAACCTAATGGCTTAAATTACAAGCATTGGAGGTAAGGACTTTGAGCAAGGCTTGGCTATGTATACTTCTGTTTATGTAACATTAATGTAGGTCAGTGGATTGTATTCATCTGCTGAATGAGTTGTTCTGGAGGGTTCATAATGGTGTTGTCCTTCATATCCCTTGTACCTTGGTATGAATGGCTGGCGTCCTGGGCTCATATGGGAATCTCGAGCAAAACACTTGCATACTCCTTTTTCAGCATGGAGATTTCAGGTTTGGATTTCTTACTTGTGGTCTCAACATGCCCAGAGGCCTAAATGGCAGCAACAAGGTTTCTAGTGGCCTAACCTCAGATGCTTCAGAACATCAGTTCTCTCTATGGATTTGGTCAAGAAAGTCACCAATACCAAACTAGATTCAATAGTGAAGAATTAGATCTGCCTTCCTATAGGAAATGTAGCAAATGATTTTTCAGCCATCTTTAATCATAAAAGAGTTTCCTTGTAGACAGTTTTTCATGCGAATGTGCAGTGTGGGCTCACACTGGATGAAAATGTCAATTGCAGAGAAATTTTTGTTCTCCATAGAATTTTCCTTTCTCCAGTCTGTTTTTTCTCTGAAACCTCAGTGTTTCCCCAACTTTACATGTTTGTTCAATAACCAATTGGATCCTTTATGTTACAAGGGACTGAAAATCTGACTAAAATCATATTTTCAGATACAAAAGTGAAAAAAATCTTGGTCAGAAGAACAAATTTTCTGATCCAAGAAGTGGGAGGGATAGTGGTGGCTGGCTTCAGATGCAGCTCAAAGTAAGGGACCAAATGTCATCAGGTATCAGCGTGATGCAATAAGCCTCAGGTCTATGCAATAGCAAAATTTATATTTTTAGGCCTATATGTAGTCCCATGTTCAAATCCAGTGGAAATAATGCCTATTTTTTTCAGTAATTCAAAAAGAAGTCTGAGAAATAGTTCTGATTGGACCTCAACCAACCATTATGGATAGAAAAATAGAATAATGAGCCTAGATCATATGCCTATGATCCCATACACTCCTGGAGTAAGGGGCTGTGTGAAGCCATCTGGAGTCAAGAAGCATGAGAGTAGGCCCAGTGCTTCCACAGAAAACAATGGGCTGTTGTTGCCAAGAAAATAATGACCTCATGCCAAGAAGCAGGTGCAACTTTCCATCACACTCAAATTCTTCCTTCACATGAGGAGCTATCCCTCACTGTCTCTGTCTGCTGAATCCTGCCCATCCTCTCAGGTCTTTCTAAAATGTTACTTTCTTTTTGAAATCTGTCTTGCCCCATTCACCCCTTCTATTACCAGGATTAGATGTTCTCCTCAATTTAGGTCATATTGAATTTTAACTCTCATGTGGCTTTATATAATGATCTAATCTTAAGCTGTTCTTGTACTTACTAGATTCTCCACAATCACCTCCAATTCTTAAGAGTAGAAACTTTGATGCCTTTGCATATTCAGGTCAGTAATCTATACTTAGCAGGTATATTATAAAGATGTGTTAAATTATATGAGCTCAGTGACCCCATGATTATAAGATAGGAATTAGGCTTCTACTATATATTTTTAAATTTTATATAAGACTTTGACATAAATTTGTACAAGTAGTCGAAGACATAGCATAATAAACACTGTATATTCCTGTCCAAGAATCATCCCTGGTCATTAACTCCTTCTCATGTGATTTAGGGAGGAAATAATGGTTAGTTTAAACCAAATCACACATTTTTTTCTCTCCCCCTTTTTTTTTTGCCCCTGTGATTAGTATAAGGGTATCCACGTGACTATGTGACTGATTATAAGGTGTGAGGAATGAGTGATCTTCCAGAGGGATCTCTGAGTAAAATATCTTTGCTCCTAAAAAGAAACACATGTGAAGAGACAGTACTGTTTCCTTGGTTAGATCTTTTCATATCTCTATGACATATGAAACTGTAGCAGACATTTTGTGACCATTAAAGGAGCTTGCTTGATGGATAAGGAAAATACAGTAAAGCTGAAGAGCTTTTACAGAGAGAGCACAAGCTCTGATGATGCCGTAAAGTTGCTGTCTTAATGATCCTTCAGCTATCAGACTCTTCATATGATAGATGTGTTCATTGTTTAAGCAAGTTGGTATTGAGTTTCCCATTTGTAGCCAAAAGTATCTTTAATAATGACCAGATTCAAGAATGGAATGTGAGTTTATTGATTCCGAGCTCAGGAATTTTTCCACCAGATCTTTGCATTTAGTAAGAAGGAAGAACTTTGCCCAGAGCATGAAAGCATGGCAACTTGTGGGTCTGGCCTATATTGGTGGAGAATGCTGATCACCTAGACAGCTATTCATAGATTGAATGTGTAAGAAAGGATATGCTGGAGTCTTGAGGTATCCTTGGAACAATACAACAACATTGAGATCATAGTTTCTGTCCTTCACGACCTTTCATTCTTACCATATGCCTCAGGACTGAACTGCCCAGATTCCTAATGCATGTCACAGCAGATTTTTCTGTTTCTTCTCTCAGTCGTGCCAGGTAGGAGGTAGATGATAAGTTCTCAGTCACTTGATACACACAAGATCATTGGCTGATTGTGTAACTCCAGGGAAAACAAATCCCAAGAAGCAGAGGAGGAGAAGGGGAAATGCAGGATAGATAGAAAAACTTGGCCAATTCCATTACTGTGGTGGAAACATCCTAATTTTTACTTTGAAATACTATCAGTCCAAGTCTCAGAAATTGGCAATGACTCACCCTTAAGAGTTCTGAGTTCCCATGCGGATGAATGAGGAACATCTACTCTACATTAAGAATTATAAAGCAGAAGCTGCTCATGTAATGCCTTCTAAATTGCCATCTTAACATGGTGATTATGTTGTGTAGGTATGCCCTGAAGAGAAATTTAAATCCGGAAGCAGAGAACGGAGTACTAGGAGAGACATGTAATGCGACAGTAATGCTTCTTTGTGCAGGCTTTGGCTCCTTAGAGCTTAGGTATGTGTTTCATAAACATATCACAGAATCAGTTGTCACATCCTCCTAGGGATTCGTGATACCATTAAAACAAAAACAGAAACAAAACTAGCCCATGTCTTCTCATTTGTCATGATTTATTTTTCCTGCTTCGTAAATTAAGCAGCACAGTAGAATCCACCCTGACCTCTAAGTGATGGGCAGATGAAACTGAATTGCAATTGAACTTCTTCAGTTTAAAAATGTATTGTATTTCCTGGGGAGAAATACAGCTCTGAAATAGGTATTCTCTTTTTTTCTTTTGAGCTGATTAAGACCTTTACAATTGACATGACTGAATGGACTCTCTCTTTTTATTATTTGTTTTGCATTTGTCAAGAATTTATTCATTACCTATTTATTGAACACCTACAATGTGCTAAGCATCTTATTGGATGCATTAGTTTCCTATCACTGCTGTAACAAATTACCACAAACTTAGTGGCTTAGAACAGCACTTAAGAGTTTTGGAGGTCACAGTCTGGGATGAGTCTTACAGGGATAAAGTCAAAGAGTCAGCAGGACTGGTTCCTTCTTTTTGGAGGCTCCAAGGGAGAATGTATGTCTTGCCTCTTCCACTTGTAGAGGCTGTTGGCATCCTTTGGTTCATTACTACATGACTCTGACCTCTTGCTCTGATCAGTCTCCTACTACTCACTCTCATCTCCTGTCTTCCATTTATATGAGTCCTTGTATTTTTTCACATGGATAATTCAGTATAATCCCATCTCAAGATCCTTAACTTAATCACATCTTCAAAATCCATTTTTCCATATAAGGTTCATAATGTTTGGGGATTAGGAAGTGGACATCTTTTGGGGGAAGAGAGGGGCACTATTCAGCCAATCAGCCAACCACACATGGAAAGAAGGAGATGGCATGTTTCTTAAGAATTACATAGTCTAGTAAGGGAAATTAATATGCTTAATTACAATGGTTTATAAAAATAAATGCCAAGAGAGAAGTACTGGGGAAATGTGAAGTCAGAAGCGAAAATGCTCATATCCGTTGAGAGCACAGAGAATGTTTCCTGGAGGAGACGGTTGAGCTGGAATTGGAAGGATGGGGATATTTGGAGCTAGAATGATGAGAACTGACATATTTGAGTACTTTCTAAAAGCCAGGGAACTTTGGTAAGTGCTTAATGAATTCCTTTATTTGGTATAAATGTCTCATAACATAGGGGATACTATTATTCCATTGTAACAAATGGTTAAAGGCAGACAGAGGTTAAGTTATTTGCCCAAAGTCATAGTTCATGAGTAGAAAAGCTCTGCTTCAGGACATTTCGGGCCAAGGTAATAGCAGCTGTAAAGGCAGGGGTAGAGTGGTAAATGGGAAGTGGCTTTAGTTCCTGCAGCCCCTACAACCACCACAATGCCCTGTCACAGACAGAAATCTCAACACCTTATCCTATTTAGGCGGGGGAGGTGGCTTGTGCAACAACAGGAAATGTAGAGACTAGAAATGTGGACAAAAATAATTTACCTTCAAACTCTTAAAAACTCTGCTTTTGTTTTTCCAGTTTTAAAAGATCCTTCTAGAAGGTATTCATCTTGCATAACTGAAATTTTGTACTACAGTGTGACTTCAGTTAACAATACCATATCATATAATTAAAATTTGCTAAGCAGGTAATTCATAAGTGCTTAATTGTTCTCATAGAAGGAAGGAAGGAAGGAAGAAAAGTAAAATGGTTGTGAGGTGGTGGATATCTTAATTAGCTTGATTATGGTGATTATTTCATAGTGAATATATATCAAAACATCAAGTTATATATTTTAAATATATATAAAATTTTATTCATCAGTTATACCTCAATAAAACTGGAAAAAAGTGACTTCTAAGTCACTCTTGTCACTGAGCCATAGAGCCTCTGACATGTGTGTCCAGAGCATCCTCATTGTAGAGGGAAGTCCCATGCCAGTCTCCCCACCAGACTATAGGAGTGCAATGAGAAAGAAACAACCAGGCGCACTGGCTATATCCTCATACTTACAACACAGCAGTGGGAAGTTGGCAACATAACTTCTATCTATGCAACAATTAAAATGATGTGAATCTATGTGTACAGACAAGGAAAGATATCCTATCTTGTTAATTGAGAAAAATAGGTTACGAAGCAATCTCACAGCATCTCAGTTTTGTTTAAAAATACGTGTGCTATGAATAGATAAATGTTGGGAGAATAAACAAGGTGTTAGCAGCAGTTATATTTGCTTGATGAGAATGTAGGTGATTTCTACTTTTTTCTTTTCTGTTTGGTTTGCTGTATGTTCTATTCCTTTTTTTTTTTTACAGTGGACATGGATTTCATTTATAATAAAAAAGGAAATGATGCCAATAAAGACCTTTTGAAAGGAAGCTTCACATTCTTACCCACCTCAGTCTCACCCCAAATGCTATAAATATTTTATAGGACTATCTCAGGGATTACCCCTGGAGGCTCAGGAAAACAAAGGTTCCAGAGCAAGAAGCCTGAATGTGAAAATGTTTGAGGAAATAGAAAAATTTTGGTGTTTTCCCAGCACTGTCTTGTGGTTTCTCAGTGGGATAATTAGAACAATGAAACAGGAAAAAAAGTAGTTCAATTAAATTATATTTAATTAGTTCCAGTGGCTGTAGGCTATTTTAACCCTCACCTATGAATACTATTAGCAGGCAGAATGAATCTTGGGTTGTAACCTGCATAAAACAGTTTTATTTGTTTACTTGCTTATTTTGTCTTTATTCCTTATTTGTTTGTTTTTCTTTTTCTTGGCAAGCACTACCAGGATTATAGATTTGATTAGTGTTAAGCC
This sequence comes from Manis pentadactyla, assembly GCF_030020395.1. NCBI lineage: Eukaryota > Metazoa > Chordata > Mammalia > Pholidota > Manidae > Manis > Manis pentadactyla. Next base: position 114,794,605 of record NC_080026.1, on the reverse strand, counting down.
TGTTATATGATATATTATTTTAGCAGTGCATGTGAGACAGTAATGAAGAGACAATTCAATAGTATTGGCATGATAAAGTGAAAACTATTAATAAGGAGGAAGGGTTCATCATAGTCATCAGATTTAGAGTGTTGAAAAGAAGCATGATATGTTAGGGGTTGGCAATATTGCATTACAAAGTCTTTTAGTTTCTATATGGGTCTTTTTTAGTGAGTAATTAGTATAAATAATTCTGACTGGTTTTAAAAACCATGGATACTAGCAAAAATAAAGGAATAGATGATGGGAAGTAGATGGATCATTTAATTTATTTCTCATTACATTTGACACATTGGACATAGAGATCTGCAAGTCATCTATTTCTTTATGGTTCATTTGCAGCTGTGTTTATTGGCATAGCAAATAAACATATTATCTCATTAATGAAACACTGAATAATTTTTATTCCAAAAAACACATTCACACACAATGCTTATGTCCCACAGAGAACACAAAAAGGGGAGAATATTTATCCAACCAAATGCAACAGAGGAGTAAGGCCTGTGTGGAGTGATGGCTTCAGAAAATAAGACGTGGTCACAGCAGAGCGTGACTCCCTTTTAGATATGATCTGTTAGTAATTAGGATGGTTTTCTTCTCAGATAGCCACACTGTCAAATGGAGTCACATTTGGAAATCTGTGCACTTCCTAGTTAATGTGTATTGCATCTGAGATGCCGATGGGTAACAAACTTTATTAGAGTCCGTTTTAGTATCTCTCTTCGACTAGAAATGCAAGAAAGTGGAGGAAATACCTACCTCCGGGGCTACATTTAAAGTGGTAGAAGCAACACACATTGGGTGAGGAGCAGACGGGTCCTTCATTCCTCAAGTGAGCAGATGGACTGTTACATTCTCCGTTAAGGTGATACAGCTGCTGGGGTTGTGGGTGAGGTGGTTGCTAAAGTTGGATCTAATGATCAAGAAACATGTAAGTATTGACCACCTACTACTTCTTCACTTTGTATGGGGAACTCATCTGGTCTATGAGTATTCAATGTTGACAATGGTTATATAAATGGATGTGCTATTGAAACATGCTGCTTGGCTTTGCTTGAACCTATAACCTGTATATTGACCCCATCATTAATTCCCTTGACTACTTTATCCTCTGTTAACTGACCATGTGGGCCACCTTTCTTCAATAGCATATCTTACAATTTATTCAAACCAAATTTTAGGAATATTAGGTGAGGTGTACAGAATCAAAAAGATGTGTATTCAAAATTCAGAATTGCACATTTTAGTTTTATGACCTTGGATTATTAATCCAGTATTTCTGGGGCTCAGTTTCCTAATATGAAACATAGGATGATAAAAGTACCTATTTTGTTGGACTGTGACATTATAATAAATTCCTGTGAAAGCTCAGAAAAGTGTCGAGCACTGAGTAGGTGCTAAAATTATTATTTTGCATTACAAGATACATGGCTACATTATCACGTGTTCATATTGCGTATTGTTATAATCTTTAATTTATAATTAACCCCCAATACTTGATAAAGAGTAGAAATGTATCATATGTGTTATGCGTCAGCTTCCTCAGGGTGTAAGCTTGGGCATTTGGGCTGGTGATTTTCTTAAAGCAGACTATCTGTGTACCAGTTTAGGATATACAAAAATGACTCCTGTTCCAATAATGCATGCTAACCCCCAAAAGACAAATTCAAATCCTTTGTATCTCTGTGTTATGCTGAGGGTGCTGTACAAACACTCAAGGTTAGCAGGGATTGCCCATGGTTAGACTAGTGTTAAGACTTTGGTGTGATGACAGATTTGATGCCATTCAAGAGGTAAAAGTCAGTCTAGGAAAAGCGGTTTGTATGCCAGCAGATAGGAATATTTGATGCCTTGTTAATCATAATTTCTAAAATTCACCAACTATCGTGAACGGTGAAATCCTTACTATGTTGCAGGTTGAGTTCATTCTCCTCAGCCCTTGTCCCCACCACAACAAAAAACTGAAAGGCAGAGACACAAAAGCCAAGCAGAATGAAAGCTTTATTTGAATAAACTCCAAGGGAAGCATGGGCCAGAGTCAAGGTAGACAAAGGCTCTGAACTTTGATAAAAGAGCAGGGTCTTTTATCATGACCTCACTGAGAGGTACTTCTTTGATTGACAGGGTGAGGTCTTTTGATTGATAGTTCTGGTTATAGACCCATTCCTCTTGGTGTGCATGTCTTTTCCCAAAATGCATACAGAAAATCCCCTAGGTGGGGGAGCAAAACTGCAATTCTATTTTAATGAGATTATGATGAGGTGTGGTTTGAGTGGTTATTAGTTTTGTTCGACTGTGCCCACACTGGGACCTGGTTGGGACAGGTTTGGCCTGCTCCCAATAGGCAAGAAGTTATCTCCCTGCAAAGCTTTTGTTGTCTTCATGTGGGGCCTTCTACTTGGACAGAGTTTGGGCAGTTTTTTCCTTGAAACTTATCTTCCCTTTTCCTCACCCCCTTCTTCACTCCTCATGTCTTTTTCTACCTAACAGATATACCTATTTCTCTCTCTTTCTTTCACACACACACAAATCCAGAATTAAGGGTGTCTTTGCATTTTCAGAGATTTGATGATGCATAGCTGCTCATTCCAGAATACTCCCTGATGGTGAGTCTAGACCAAAGAGAGAGGCTGACTAAAGAAAAGAAAGGAGAAGTTAGCAGAGGAGAGAGGGTTGAACTGGATTCTGAGCTGTATGATGCTAAAAAGAATTTCAGGAGGAAAATATCTAATAACAGCTAATAAATTGAGTACACTGCTATGGTTTGTCATGTGGTTGATGCTTTCTTCATGACCCCTAAGTCTTTAGTGAAGTAAAAGTGGGTGAATTAACGGTGCAGTGTGGTTTTAATGGAGAAAGCATTAAAAGGTTGTTTTAAGTCTGGGTGAGGGTCCAGGAAATAAATAAGGTACCAGCCCCAACAAGCAGGGGAGGTCAAGGAAACTGAGGCCCAGATGAAATTCACCTAAATATTTTGGGCTCCCACAGGCCATGGAATTGTGTGTGTCCTGAATTTAAGGCAATTTTGCCTAGATCTTTCGTTTCATAAACCCTGGGCAACCATCCGGTTTACTGGTTTACTGTTATCATTTTCAAGACATTAATCATTGAGAGCTTGCCCATAGGTAAGCCACATGATTGAAAGCATGCATCTCCAAACAGCAATGAGGAGAAAATGTAGCCACAGCAACTTGTGCCTCCATGGACTCACCTTTGCAGAGGATATTTTTATCTTTCACCAAATGATGAGCAAAGAAAATGCAGCTTACTCCAAGTCTTCTCAGAAGTACAGTCTGTACAATTCTGGGCTCTTTTTCTCTCTGTGAAGCTCGATTTTCCTGAGTTTACAGTTCAGTTTAACTCATGTGCAAACTCAGACTATCAATCTCTTAATCCTGTTTCAGTGGGGGTGTTGCATGAATAATGGTGACAGCTAAAGTCAAGCAGCTCTGGGGAACAATTGTGGAGAAGCAGGGGTGGTTGGCAGTGGTTTTCAGGCGTGTGAAGGAATGTGTGGGTTCCTTTAAGATGCCAATTCCATGAGTCATAGTAGGCTGCAGTTGGAAGGATAAACGGGGAAACAGAGGAGTTTGAATTTCAGGCTTAGGTCACAATTGCAGTAAAAATGGGTGACAGGTGGTGGCTGCTTCCTTACAGCGATTTTAAACTCATTTAAAAATTATGTAACTTGGCCATCATTTGGCAGAAAAAGTAAGGCTGGATCAGACAACTTCTAGTTTTTAATCCAGTGTTGCCTTCTTTGGCACGTACCATTTCTATATCAAGTTAGAGCTAGGATTGGGTATGGATTTGTGCATGTTTAAAATACAAAATCTTTGAGAGAGCATTAGAAGTATCTGACACAGCAGTCCATTGGCATGTCTGCATTTTAGAACTTCTCACAAATGATCACTTAATCCTAGCAAAGTGTATGATGAAATTTATCATTTCTTCCTAGAAATGGATCATGAGTCCTGTAAGAATTAAGTTTTGGAACTAAAACAGAAAATTTCCTGTTCATTACCATAGTTGTACACCTATTCATTTGTCCTCTCCAAAGCACTTCGTTCAAGCAGTCTGTTAGATGGTGTCAGTTATGGATTGTTTTAGAGTGTACATAACAGAAGCTCTATTATAATGGCTTAGTCAAATGGAGATTATTGACGCTCATCACATAACAAGAATCCAGGGCTAGGTAATCCTGGTTTTGTGCAGCTGTTCAAAGAACCAGGCTCCTTCTATTTTCTTACACCTTAGTTCGTAGCTTTTTTTCTCACTTTGCAAGGCTTTTCCTCCTCTTGCCTTAAGTCAGTATTCCAGGTTGAAGACAAGAAAGAAGCAACAAGCAATGGTAATGCTTGCATTAGAAAAGTGAAAGCATTTCCAGGATTTCCTAGCATATATATTGACTTATATTTCCTTGGAAAGTACTGTGTCATTAAGACTCTCATACCCTCAAGAAAAACTGGGAAATGTAGTATTTTAGTTAGGCACATCACTGACCAAAATAAAATAAAGGTTATAAAAGAAAACAAAGGTAGAAGGGATATTGAGAAGATAAAGAGCCATGTCTGCTATACCTGTGATGGTCTCATGCAGATGAGCTTCTGCTATGGAGAATCCAAGCCATGAAGTAATTATACTAATTTATTCATTCATACACTAATTTACCCTTAAGCAAATGTAGATTATGTTATTGTAATGGTCGTGCTGTTGGTACACAGGTTAGATACAGTCTCTTCCTTCAAGCCTACTATTAACCAGTGAGAGGAATTAGACACATAGTTGATTGCATTGCAAGATGGTACCCACTCTAAGAAGAGAGCCATAGGGCAGCTAAGGAAGCCCCAAGAAAGGGCAGCTGAGCCCCTAGGGAGAAAGTAAGCGAAGACTTGTGTAATGAAGTGCTCTCTGAAGAAACACTTGCACTTCAAATTTCAAAAGATTGGCCTTGAATATCATGTCAATTAAAAGGTAGAAAATTTCAGAGCAGACGCCACTTAGCAACAATCAGCCAAATTGCTTCATTTGTCTGAGCATCAGTTTCCCTCTACTGTTTTTACCAAAATCTTAGGGCTAATGTCAAGATCAGATGAGCTCATATTAAGTGAAATTAACTTGCCCTAGTAAGTACTGAATCAGTGTTGATGGAACACAAGACTGATTGCAGATTCTCCACTATCTCCATTTCATGGCTAAGGACAGTACAGTTCAGAAAGGTTATGTACTGTGTTACCTGCTTCACGGACAGCAAGTGAAGGAGCTGAGGGCCCTGACCCAAGACATCTGACTTTAAAACCTATCTGTTTCACACCTTCCCACTTCCATCTTGGGATTCAGAAATGCCCAGTAGAATAAATTACACTGTGACGTTTACACAATGCCTGTGAAAAAAATATATCCCGTCTGTTCTGTGCAATTTGACCTTTCTTTCCCTTCATTCACCTCCAAGTAGTGTGATTCAAGCAACAGGATACCGCTGGGTTGAAAGCACTGTGAAAGACAGAAAACATGCACTGCACATGGTGTTCTCTTTAACAGAACATTGATTTGTATGTTGCAGTATTTTGCTTTCTATGAATGTCTAGTTTATTTATGATTATTAGTTATTCTCCTTTCCTCACGAGTTCTCAAAAAACACTTGAAGTAGTGTTGAATAAAATGCACAAATACCAAAATAGGACAACACACAAAATTTCCAAAACAACAACAAAGCTCAAACAAAGCTAAATATAACCACCCACAGAGAAGGACGAATTAAGCAATAATGAATAATAATGATAGGGATGAAATCAGAAAATCTAAATTTAAGAATTTTAAGATCGTGAGATATAAAACTCAGTATTGTTCTTCCTGAGATCCAAAGCAAACAATGAAATGAGACATATGACAGAGTTCTTATTACATAATAAAAGGATGTGGCTTTTCCTATATAATAAAAAGAATGAAGCCAGATTTTAATTTGTTTTACCAGTTTTGAAATTATATGAGTATGTTACATGACTTCTCATGGAAGAGGCACTTAGAGGCCTAATTTATAAGGGTTAGGTTCCTGGTATTTAAAAACACAGATCTATTTATCAACTGTTTTAAAGAATTGTTTGAAGAACTGTTTTAAAATAGGTAACATGTCCATAGACTTGTCTAAGACAAAAACTGGTTTGATCCTAAGATACAGAGTGGACAGAGGAGTCTTTTGGGGAGCACATGAGCTCTGTTGCTCTGTACAAGTAAGGATCTGTAATTGTGCTTACTCTTTAATATCAACAAAGCCTCTAGCATCAGTTAAGGCTTCCCAGGTAGCTGTGTTCAGAGAATAAGCCAATTATATCTTGGAGAAAGGGACTGGATCCTGCATTTAACAGACCCAATATTGTTTCCAAACATCTTTTCCGAATATCCTTGGGTATTTGAAAAACAAAACTTGTTCTATGTGAAAGAGAACTTCCAACATCAGCACTCTCGGGAAGACTTATGCCAGAAGATGATCATCAAAAAACCCCAACAAAGATCCACGCACTGCTACAGCTGTAGATGCACTCATCCCACCAGCTCCTGGACCTGCCATGGGAATGAGGAAGGAGATATCTAAGCTGGCCTGTGCATACAGTAAAACAACAAATTTGACTGGATCTATACTGTTGGAACTCAACCAAGAATTAGGAGAAGTGCAAATTGTAGCGCTCCAAAATCTTACAACTACAGACTATTTACTGTTAAAAGATCATATGGGATGTGAACAGTGCCCAGGAATGGGTTGTTTTAATTTGTCTGATTTTTCTCAAACTATTCAAATTCAGTTAGATAATAACCATCATATCATAGATAAGTTTTCACAAATGCCTAAGGTGCCTAACTGGTTTTCTTGGTTTCACTGGAGATGGCTGGTAATTACAGGTATGCTTTGGTTATGTAACTATACTCCTATATGTAAATGTGTGTGCGCAATTTAAGTAGTAGCTTAAAATATATACATGCTGAAGTTACTCTACAAGAAGATATGTCAAAGAAATAATCAATCTTCCCATGTTTTCTCCCGCCTGCTACTTCTATAGCTTTTCTTCTTCCTTCCTAATTACAACGAATTCTTAAATAGAATTCGTGCCTCATATCAAATTTACCGAGTATCATAACTCCTCCAAGTGGTAAAGATACCTCAAGACAAATGCTGGGCATAGAAGCCACAGGGCATAAATATGCAAAGAAGTAAAAAGCTAACCATTTCAAACAATAAGGCTTCTCTCTCACTTACCAACTTAACATTTCCCTGTATGGCCCCGGAAGATGACTGGTTAGCCAGAGACGGGTAAGATTCCTCAAGGGAGGAACAACCTAAGACAGGCACAGTCGCAGGGGGGTCATCAGGTGAGAAATTGGGGATCAACAGAGGTGAGGCTTAGAACCTCACCCCCCCTGTTCTGAGAGAAATCTTCTGCATATGTGGATGTTTTATTGCCCTTGTCTAGCTTGGATTAACACATAGTCTACAGGCACACACCTGATCATCTACATTTGCTCTCTTACAACACTAAACTATGTTTTCTACCTTTATGTTGTATCTACCTACCACTTCAGCATCTTATTAAAAATAATAAAGAGAGAAATGTGGTATCCACATATAAATCAAGTATAAAAATCAAATGTGTATTCATATTTGAACTGACTGTTTATAGTTCATAATGCATGAGCAAAACCAAAAGTTTCTGTGATGACTGCCCTTGTACTGTTCACCATGTAACTTATTCACTATGTAAGAATTTGTTCTCCATGTAAGAACTTGTTCGTTATGCTTCAGAAGATTGGAGACTGACGAAAATTAGGCTTGGGGTGGATTAATGATTGTGCATTGAGCATTGACTCCCCTATACAGAATTTTATTGTTGTTAACAACCATTTGATCAATAAATATGAGAGATGCCCTAACAACAACAACCAAGAAAAAGTACACACTTCCAATTGTAAAATAAATAAGTAACCGGGATGTAATGTATAGCATAAGGAATATAGTCAAAATATTGTAACAACTTGGTATGGTGATAGCTGGTACTTAGAATTATCATGTATATAAATGTTGAATCACTGTGTTGTACACCTGAAACTAATGTAATGTAATACTGTGTGTCAACTACCCTTCAATAAAAAATAATTATCTAAAAAAAAAAAAAAAAAAACTTGTTCTATGCCAATTTCATTGAAATGAAGTAAGAAGAGAAATACAGAAACCTCTAGTACATTATCAGTCAGAATTGTTTTCAAATAGTAATTTTAACCTTTTTTTAGGGATATTCCTATCATTTTAAAGTTTGTATTCATTCATTTTATTCTGAGCTCTAGGTGGGTGACAGCCAAGTTCAATGTCTCTTCAAGGGAGAATATTTTGTGATAAGGAAAACCCGAGAATGCGAGGGTGTGTTTATTAGTATATGGCTCCTGTGCTTCTCTAACGAAGCATTGGAATGTCACACCAGGAAAATGGAAATGGAAATGGAATCCTTTTTTTGTGTGTGTGATTGGAGAACTGGATGTGGAGAGACTTGGAAGTGATCTTAATTGGCAATCAGTGTCTGAGAGGGGGAAATAAAATCCACACATTCATTAAAATCACGGAACAAAAATCTCAGCTTCATATGAATAGATGTAGTGTTTCTGCTATTTTATTTTCAATACATTTATGAGAGGAAAAAAAGCCTCAGTTCAACACTGACAGTTACATCAGAGCATTTTTGACTTAAAATTGACATGCAAATGGCCATGACAAATGTTCAACAGATTCATCACTCTTCCAAGTAGAGGAATATTCCTGAGGGAGGGAGAGCAGAGTCACTGACCTGCACCTTATTAAATCCACATAATCCAGATACAGAAAGTACCTTTAAATGCTCTCATTGGTTGGAGAGGGAGTATTTTTTGCCACTGATGTGAAAGTTAGCCAACCATGGCTTTGTTTTAGGTTCCCACTTCTAAAGATCTTCTGCCTCAGCCTCTTGCTGTCTATACATCTCACCCAAATGTTTCTCTAACTCTAAGTCAATTTCTTAATAGTAATAGTTCCCTGAATAATAAATTCCTATTGTTTCATGCCATTTCACCACCATTCAAACAGATCAGACAAGAAAATAGCTATAAATGCAGATTGTACTTCAATGTTCTGGAGTACCATATGTAAACTCAAAGAGCCTCTACTTTGTTTGAACATGACTGCATGCACCATATTTCATTTCCATCAGCATTTAACATCATATGTGGAACCAGCACTCTCTGTAATGTTTAAAAACTTACTCTGTGAGATAAGTAAAGTTTATACTCAGAACAACCCTTCAATGTCAATCAACAAGTACTCTTGATATCTTCTATGAGAAAGACCAACAGTAGTCTTTCAGGAGACTAACAGACTGGTGTTAATCTCCAAAAGACTTGAAAATTGCATCTTTGCTATCAATACAGAATACAAGGAGTAACAGGACAATCACAACAAACTGGTTCTACTGTAAGTCGAGCATTAGGAAGTAAAAACTACCAGTACCTATTTGTGTATTGATTCAGCCAACATTCATGATCATTCTGACCTAGCCACTGTGCCGGTCCTGCAACTACATTAATGAATAAAACACTGAAGACTCTTGCCTTCCTCAAACTGCCAGTGTAATGAGGGGACAAACAACAAGTAAGTAAACAAACACATAATGCAGCATCAAATTCTCATGAAGGAAAAATCCAGACTACTATGAAAGAGAAAATCAGGCGGACTATTTATATTGGACTCCCGAGACATCCTGCCTGAAGATGCTAATACCGTTCTCAACAATGGGAATAAATGAAGCAGGGAGGGGAAAGAAGGGAGCGAAATTCTAGAAATAAGAAATTGCTCGGATCCAAGGGAGACATGATCTTGGTAAACATTAAAGAAACGGGAAGAAGACAAATGTGACTAGAGTATGCCCCAAGAGAAAGTACATGTGGTTGAAGTTGACAGGAATAGAGCTTATGGAAAGAGAGAGAGCTTGGGTCTTGGTGCTCATATAGAAAGGAATCTCCCTTTTATGAGGCAGGAGTTTAACCTTCTCTTAACCATGCTTTCTCTTTAGCACAGCAATGGTCTGTGATGTAATAAATTTCTTCAGTTATCATCACCCATTCTGAAGAAATTTTCAGAGAAGTCTCTTGGAAAAGCAAAATGTGAAACAGATTAAATCAAAATGTATCTTGGAGAAGGTCAGCTGTTTGCTTTTAAATCTTCCTTTGCTTCCCATGTGAAATAATAATATTCCAAACTATTTCTCTTCAGATATTCTTGTTGTGTTTCATTGAAAGAAAAGGCCTGTGGGGTTGTGGAAATTGACATTCACAATATCCAGTTTTTAAAGCTCCATATAGAAATACCACTGAATTGATTCAAACTTACTTTTATTGGTCACCTGGACTGGTGAATGGGCAAAGGGCTTTACATATGCTAACTTTTTAGAATTCCATCCAGGGAAGACTAAATGCAATTTTAGTATCTGCATTTTGAGATTGTTCTTTGCAAGCAACTCATTATTTGGAAGCACCACAATCTTCTCAGCCTACCTGGGAATGAAAAGTTTTGCATCCAAAACATCAATTAGAATGGACTTTAAGATCTCATTTTCAAACAGAGCTTGCAGATTCGCCACTGGGAGCATTTTTGCTTTGAGAAGACAAGTATATCATTTACCATTCTCTTGAATCAGTCTGGATTAATTCTGAACTGCAGTGAGAATAAGCATGAACTAAGATTCCCCCTTTATTGATAAAATATATATGCGCACACACATACACACACATATCATTTTACATATGACATATATATAATTATATAACATATAATAAGAAGGATCATAGGCCAGACATAGTTACAATTATGTGATCCTACTTCCCACAGGTTCCTGGCATTCACAAATGATCACTCTCTCATGACAACCACATCATTCACGTCATGGATATACAAAGATGTTCCAAATGCAAGCAATGTTTGCTTTGAAATTTTCAAATCATATTCTTAAAGAGAAAGCAATAATAACTATCATTTATTGAGCATTTACTGATGTCTCACACTGGGCTAAGCACTTCACAATAATTAATTTGCTATTTAGAGCAACTCTAAAACAAAGATAAATATTATATCTTTTTCATGTAAGCAAATTGATGGTTACATAGGTTCCTTAGCTTGCTCAAGAACACATGTGTGTGATATATCAGTATTAGAAACCAGTCCAGAATGACCACAGAATAATACAAGCTTTGAAATATCTATGAAGAAGGTGGTAATATATAGGGAAACAGCCATGGATTTCAAGACAGGAGGACTGAGTTTCAATCACAATCACCCCATTTTCATGTCTCTCTTACTCAACCATCCCGGTTACTCAGAGGTAAACCTCTGTGAAGTATAGTTTTCTTACTTCAGAAGAATGGACAAAATCTTTGTGGAAAGTGCACAGTATATTACCTGGCATTAAGGTAGGAATCCATTACTTACCTTGAACTTTATAGTTGTACCAGAAGCCAGACCAAAGTCTGTAATTTCTGCTCAGGTATGGCTGCTTTGTTGTAATAGTTCAACATAAGTTCATGAGTGATGAGCCATTCATATTCTCCCAGCAGTTGGAAAATCCTACCTTTGATGACACTGACACCATTAGTGTCCAGAATATTGGGTGGTCAGGACTATGTGTGGAAATAATCACATGGAATATTGAGATTTTAGATGGCCTAAACTCTGTTGGCAATGTTCTATTTCTTTGGCTGTGTGGTAGGTAAATGTATGGCCATTAAGTTACTTGTTATATATTTTACCTATGGGAAAAAATAAGTCAAAAATTTACTATTGACAAAATGAGTCCTCTTGATGCCTATGATTTTCAGACAGAACACTATTCTACTTCATATTACTTGTGTTCGCCTCTCCCAGAGAGAACTCCCAGAAACAGATACCTTTCCCTTAAGTTAGTGATCTTTTTCTAGACTACTGTGCTAAAGGTCTTGTGTGGTTCATCATTACGCTGTTTCATGGTGATTTTAATGTCTCCAGGTAGAGCACCTTGAGAACAGGTGTGCATCTTCTAATTTAGTGTTTATTTATTTATGGCATAAAGGTAATTGCAGACCCAGGACTGAAGACCCCAACTTTCCACTCTATCTCCAGGTCACATTGAGCAAGTCACTGCATGTCTCTGGGCCTAGGTTTCTTCCTCTGAAGAATACAAGTGTTGGGTTTGAATACTGTTTTTCTTTCCCAGATAGCATTCCATGATCCTGTGAGGTCTTATATAAAGATACCTATAATTACTGTCCAGAAAAAAGCAGTTCTCAAAGTCTAAGATGCCTGCCAAATCATAATGTAAGCAAAGATGGCTTTCAAAAATTTACAATAGTTATGGTGAAACTATAAAATTTTGGAAACAAAACTTCTGGCTTGGGAAGAAATGAAATAGTGACAATCTTTCATTAAAATCTTATCTGTTTCTAACAGCTACAATTCTCCTTTCCAAACTCTGGCCGTTAAATGCCAGGCCTCAAAGACTCCTTCTGGATGTCATATGTGACATTCACAGTGCAAGCACACCGGTTTTTGAAACACTTGCCTGCCAAGGAGCCATGAAGCTTCTGAACCCATCATTCACTGTAGTTTCCCAGATGATTTCCCAAGCAAATGAAACACTTTGGCATTTGGCCTCTGGCTAGTTCTTGGATGCCCATTGATAAAACAGCGTTATGGGAAAAGCCGGCCCTGAAGATCCCTGCATGTCTTCCCCATCTTGAATTTCTGTGTCTTCTCCCCATTCTTCCCACTTCAGCATTTGTGCAGAGTCCTCTACATGAACGGTTGTAACTTGAATGGTTAAGGCTCAGGGATGGTACTACTTTGAGCTGAAGTGGTTTCATGTCTTTTGTCTCTCTCTCTGCTCCCTTTATTGATTATAAAGGCTGAAAATTCAGATAATATACTTGATTTTCTAGCCTACTTTGAGGTTAGTTGGGACCTAGAGTAAGTCAGTGGGATCATAGAGAGTAAGAGAGAATACACCTAGAAAAATCAGCTCGTGGAAGGTAAGACAGGAGAGGTAGACAGGGAATTTCCAGAAGAGATGCACCAGGACCCATTCTCTGTCTTGCCAATGAGTGCAGACATGTGAAAGCATGCCTATAGCAGGGGCAGCCAGCTTGTGGTTTGTTGTGATCTGGAGGGCACAGACTGGAGGGTTGAGGCCAGCAAGCTGAAGAAGGCTGAGGAGAAAGGAGGAAGCACATGGGCACTGACGAGGCTGTTGTGAGGCTTAGTGAATAAACCCTGAGACTTTACATATCTTGCTTAGTGACAAAAGAAACACACTAATTCTAAGCCGTTTTTAATTGGAATATTCTATGCATTACAGTTAAAATCTTTCTAATTTAAATATTAATATTTTGAGTTTTTTCACTCCACTCCTTTTCGATCATGTTTACTCACAGCCATGCAATAAGGGAGGTAATACATTCTCTTTAAATGTCTAAGAGTTGAAGGACATTTTAAATATAATAAATGAAATTAACTATGAAGAGTACTACATGGAATGACTAAATTTTGAAATGAAAGAATTATTTATTCTGAAATTGTATAAAAACACAGTTTTTATTAAGGTAGGTATAATGTAAAAGGAAAATTTGAGCACAGAAGAGGCTGGATAGGCAACTCCATGCGCCAGGGGAAATAAACATACTGTATTGCAAGATAATAATTTAGAACCAAGGCTCGTGACACCGACGTTGATTTCACCCTGACACGTGAGTCAGGCAGGCTCTTAAGGCCTGTAGTTGGTCCTCTAGTGGGGCTGACTGTAATTTAAATGTGGCTAAATTGAGAAGCACTACTCTCCGTCTCCTTCCTCTTGTCAACAGCACTCAAAGGTTTAGGGAACTTCATTAAAGCAATAATAATCACATATCCAAATTGTGGCCTTTTTCTTGATTTAGTTACCTGTTTGCCCCCAAATTGTCCCTTGCAAATAATATTGCAATTAGCCAAAAGATAGTACTTGCTTTCCTCTGTACCCTGTAATCAACAAGTATCATCTTTAGAATAATTTCCTGCACAACTCCAGTTCTATCTGAGAATTTTGGGAATTTGAAAATGGCAAATTAGTTATTACTTGTTTATATTTTATTCACTAGGGAGCCTTTCTAATTTGTTTAATTATTTTGAAGGTGGCATTTGCCTCATATTCACTGACTTCAGGAAGCTTACTGTGATCCATGCATCGGCTGTGGCTGACTGACCCTGTCGAATATACTGCTCTTAATTATTAGTTTGATACTTAGAAAACATACAAACAAAAAAACAACAGAGACATTTTTATTATTGAAATAAAATTTAAAAGTGCATTTTATTTCTGAGGACCTAGGCTGGTAAAATGGAAATGAGGGGAATATAGTTAGTGAATCCTTCTCCACAAATGCACTGTGTCCCCTGGGCTGGGTCGCCGTTCTTGGTGGCAGGCCTCATTGCTTAATTGCTTTCATCAGCATGTCAGACTGAGGTTGAAAAATAGTGTTTCAAAATGTCTTCTCTTCTAATTAATTATGACAGAGTAATTTGCTTCAATCTTAAACCAAGTCAGAGCTTGACAATATTTTTCTTAAAATGTTAAGAAGAAATTTATAAAAGCATAGAATGAGTATATAAAAGAAGTTTATAAAAGCATAGTATGTGTCCTTCCACAGTTTTTTTTAATGATGTCCAAATTTTTACAATTTTACTGAACTACCTATTATAAATATTAACTTTTTAAACTGACATAATCCTTATACTATCATTAATGAACTATGGAAAATGAGGCCTAGATGCTGAAATAATTTGGCAATTATTCAAGTAGTTAGAGTGTCTTCTCTCAGGAAAAATTAATGAAAGGTGAAGTATGAGTGTTGAATGGGAACATATTTTATACATTCATCAGTAATTGGGTAATCAGTGGAGTTATTTCTGTTGTTTGGAGTGCTGAGAAATTTTTACATAGACTATTGAGTAGACATTCAGTTCAAGAGATATTTATTAGGCCTTCACTGTGCTTAGGGGAACCATCCCTTATGTCCAAACCCATTCCCATCCATTTCGTTACAAAACTGAGATTATATATAGTGTCCTATTCAAGAATAAAAACACCTGCCAATTACCAAGGGCACTTAGGTTCATAAAAAGTCTGTAATACTTTAAGCAATTCTATAAGGAGTTACCACAATATCCATTTTATAGCCATGGAAGCAGTTTACAGATCATGTTCTAGAAGTTACTGAACCAGGACTCAGACAGAGGTTTCTTTTGTTATTTCACAACTAAACTCTAACCCTCCATGCAATAGAACATGTGCATGCACACACACACACAAACACAAACACACGCACACACATGCCCTCATGCACATATGCAGTATGAAAAAGACTACTGTAGTGCTGATGGCTAATTGCAATGAAGGGAAGAGAAAGAATTACATTCTAATAGGAGAAAATAATTAATGTCAAGGCTAGTGGGTCCATTAACCTTCTCTCACCAAATTCAGAAAGGTTTTGGTGATGTCACAAAGAACAATTATGAGGCCATATGACTGTAGCCTCCAAATTGAAAGTATGAAAACAAAATTATGACATACTTCCTGTGCCCAGAATAATAAATGCCCTGGAAACTAACCAAAGCAAACCAGTACACACAGTACAAATACATAATCCTACTAGTATTTGCTTAAAAATACTCACCTTATTTATACTTTACTTCTTAAATGTAAGAAATGATTTTAGATACACACTTTAAAGACTATATTGGTCTTATTTCACATTTGATCTATAGAATGAATATGGTTAGCAGGAAATATATCATGCTCAACTTAAGGATACTTAAAACTCAAACATCCAGGACAATAAAATCTTATTTTCATTTTTTTAAGTATTATTTAAAGATACTATGAATCTGGTTTGGGAGTGGAATTATATTAGGTTTAAAAAGGACAGTTAAGTATACATGACAGTAAAAAGAAACAACTAGAAGAGTGCCTAGCACATAGTTAGTGCTAACTGAATAGTTGAAGGATGGTTAATTAAATGACAATGGCAATGTATTAAACTATTGTTTGTGTAGTATATGAACATTTACTATGGCATGGAGTTTCACTGACATTGGCAAAATGTTGTATCTTGAGATTTTTATTCAAGAAATAATACTGAAAAGATGTTTCATTCTGGGAAAAACAGAAGGAAGAAATTTTGCATTTGAATCATATGCTAAAATATTAATGTTCATAAATAATTTAGAAAATATTTCCAATGACTTGTCTCATTTTACATAAAGACTGAACAAATAATCACTATGAAATCCTTCAAGAATAATGAGTATTGCCTATTCCTCAAGAAGGATACACATGCAGAGAGAGATGTTTCCCTTTTTCTCAAAATGATTTTTAGATATTTCATCTTATAAAATTATATAGGAAAAAAAAATCCTATCTGTTAATTATGTTATGTGAGGATTTTTTTTTTTTTTGAGTCTAAAGCTTTCCAGGTGGAAAATAATCTTAAATTGAGTTTTGTAACGCTCTCGTTTTTTAAACACTGATTTAAAAAATAAAACAACAAGGAGTGGTCCCTTAAGAGAGATTCAGGACCAGTGTTGTTTTGGTGGTGACTCTTTAGTGACTTGCATAAAACAAATCAGTCTTGTTGGAATAACAGGAAGTACATAACAAAATACACAAGATTGATTTTAAAGTAAACATGATTGTCTGGTGACACAACAGAAGAAAATATTCAGCTCTTCTTTGTTAAATTATTAATCTAGTTCCCTTTTATAAAATCATTAATATTTGTGTTAGAGAAGGGAAGAGGGTGTCACAGTGTGACTTTGCTAGCCAGCAGCCTTGTCAAAAAATGAAATTACTTTTATTTAAATACATTTTATTTGCATTAGGCTTAATATAGTCCAGATAAAAGATGTATTCCTCATTGTGAAAAATAATGTTTGGCATGAAATATATAACAAAAATTTACTCAAGTTTTTGCTTAATTTTATGTTATTCCCAAATCCACAGATTTTTTTTTTTCTGGATGAGTCATAATACACGAATAAATCTAGTCTATTCTGTTTGCACAGATGTTAACAACAGATCCTGGGTGGAGCACTGATTATATATGCAAGACACGATGTGTTCTAGCATTGGAGTTATATGGCAGCTCTGTACTCTGGGGCGGCTGACCTATGTAACAAAAGGTTAATTCAAAAGTTAGTTATTTTCTGAACTGGCTAAAAAACCACTCTCTGACTCTGTTCTAGGAAACTGAGAGTTGGGCACTCTGACAGAATTGGCACACTTCTTAGACCCCCTTAGAAGCATCTTACCCAAATTCTTGTATTAGGGAAATTATTATGTCCCTTGCCCTGAATATTTATCTTTCAAATTGCTCTCAGAAGGTTATTTTGGTATCATGGGTTTTATACATTTCTCTGATGGACTGCCTCATGTCTGTTCTTCTAATTTTTACTCTGGCATCCCTAAGTGTCCTGTGTGGTTATATGGCCCTTACCTGGGCAGAGAAACATTCTTTGACAGGAGATTGACTCTAAGCTCTATATCACTGAAGGGAAGTGATTCCTTGTTTATTAAATCATCTTCCTGACATGGCCCTATCTTACTATTGAAGACATAGGATATTTGTGGTTGCCATCCAAGCACCTGACTTGGCACAATTTCAAGGATGAGTCCAGTCCTTGACATTTCTCATTCTGGTGTCTCTCCCCAGCTCTAGTTTTCTTTGTGTCTTACGTGCTTGTGTGTGGGTTATGATTAAGAATGGATTCCTAATGCTTTCCCCTGTTACAAACATGAATGTAATAGGAATCTGAGGGTACTGAGAGAGTAACAATTGTAGTTTGTTTATTGACTTAGCTCTCTGGTGTTGTAGACTTCTTTCACGTCAGAGGTGCAAAGGAGAAGGACTTTTTACTCTTTAAAAACAGCATTAATAGCATGGAAAAGATTAATAAGATAAATGAAAAAGTTTATTTCAAAGACTGAACTCCATATGCATTTAAACCACTTAAAGTTTGAGCAAAAGGAACTGGTGAAGCTGGCTTTACATCTTAAAGGACAGCATCAGAAGTTAAGGGCTGGGGCTGTCAGCTCTTAACAGTCAGCCCTGCAGGCTTCTTCTGCACTTTATGCCTGTGGATGACAGAACAGTCAAATCGAGGTAACCCAAGTACAGGCAAAGTTGGCTGCCCTGCACTCTTTAATCATTAGTCTTCCAACCCATCACTCTCACCTCAGTACTATGTTTTCCTCTTTTTCCAAAACTCCAGCTACAGAGGGACCATCTGCAATAAGGAGAGCATTTTGGGGTTCCCATAGGCAGAATCTAGAAGCTGCAAAAAAAGAGAGGCATTGGGGTTTATAGGGGGGACCTGGTATAGGGGAGAGCCTAGTAAACATAATATTCGTCATGTAAGTGTAGATTAGTGATACCAAAAAAAAAAGGGCAGTTCCTGTGTGGTAACCTCCAATGAGTTCTACACAAGAGTATAAAGGGCATATAAAAGTGTAGGCAAAGGGTCTGTTTGTGTTTATACAGAGGATCAAAGCCTAATTTGGCTACCCCGAAAATGAACTAAGATACGGTATGAAAAAGAACTTCCAACATCAGCACTCTCCGGAAGACTCATGCCAGAAGATGATCATCAAAAAACCCCAACAAAGATCCACGCACTGCTACAGCTGTAGATGCACTCATCCCACCAGCTCCTGGACTTGCCATGGGAATGAGGAAGGAGATATCTAAGCTGGCCTGTGCATACAGTAAAACAACAAATTTGACTGGATCTATACTGTTGGAACTCAACCAAGAATTAGGAGAAGTGCAAATTGTAGCGCTCCAAAATCTTACAACTACAGACTATTTACTGTTAAAAGAACATAAGGGATGTGAACATTCCCCAGGAATGGGTTGTTTTAATTTGTCTGATTTCTCTCAGACTGTTCAAGTTCAGTTGGACAATATCCACCATATCATAGATAAGTTTTCACAAATGCCTAAGGTGCCTAACTGGATTTCTTGGTTTCACTGGAGATGGCTGGTAATTACAGGTATGCTTTGGTTATGTAACTATACTCCTATTATGTTAATGTGTGTGCGCAATTTAAGTAGTAGCTTAAAGCCTATACATGCTGAAGTTACTCTACAAGAAGATATGTCAAAGAAATAATCAATCTTCCCATGTTTTCTGCCGCCTGCTACTTCTATAGCTTTTCTTCTTCCTTCCTAATTACAACCCTTAAATAGAATTCATGCCTCATATCAAATTTACCGAGTATCATAATTCTTCCAAGTGGTAAAGACACCTCAAGACAAATGCTGGGCATAGAAACTACAGGGCATAAATATGCAAAGAAAAAAAAAAGCTAACCTTTTCAAACAATAAGGCTTCTCTCTCACTTACCAACTTTACATTTCCCTGTATGGCCCCGGAAGATGACTGGTTAGCCAGCGACGGGTTAGATTCCTCAAGGGAGGAACAACCTAAGACAGGCACAGTCGCAGGGGGGCCATCAGGTGAGAAATTGGGGATCAACAGAGGTGAGGCTTAGAACCTCACCCCCCCTGTTCTGAGAGAAATCTTCTGCATACGTGGATGTTTTATTGCCCTTGTCTAGCTCGGATTAACACATAGTCTACAGGCACACACCTGATCATCTACATTTGCTCTCTTACAACACTAAACTATGTTTTCTACCTTTATCTTGTATCTACCTACCACTTCAGCATTTTATTAAAAATAATAATAATAAAGAGAGAAATGTGGTATCCACATATAAATCAAGTATAAAAATCAAATGAGTATTCATATTTGAACTGTTTATAGTTCATAATGCATGAACAAAACCGAAGGTTTCTGTGATGACTGCCCTTGTACTGTTCACCATGTAAGAACTTATTCACTATGTAAGAATTTGTTCTCCATGTAAGAACTTGTTTGTTATGCCTCAGAAGATTGGAAACTGATGAAAATTAGGCTTGGGGTGGATTAATGATTGTGCATTGAGCATTGACTCCCCTATGCAGAATTTTATTGTTAACAACCATTTGATCAATAAATATGAGAGATGCCCTCACAAAAAAAAAAAAAGTACACACTTCCAATGGTAAAATAATAAGTAACCGGGATGTAATGAATATAGTCAAGATATTGTAACAGCTTGGTATGGTGATAGCTGGTACCTAGAATTGTCATGTATATAAATGTTGAATCACTGTGTTGTACACCTGAAACTAATGTAATGTAATACTGTGTGTCAACTACCCTTCAATAAAAAATAATTATCTACAAAAAAAAAAAAAAATGAGAAGCATTGTGACTAACAGAGAATCAGGTGGTCAGAAGAGAGGCTTCTCGGAAGTCTGGAGTATCCCATGATGCTGAGATCAGGACAGGTGTGATTTTAATGTGTTAGGTATTTCCTTAAAGGTTTCTCTGTGCTGAGGGGGAATCACTTGCTTTATAGCTGCATTTGGAAGTTCATCCTTTGTCCTGCAGTCAAAGGTGGAAGTGCTTCTTTTCTTTGAAGACTATCATTTTTTATGTTTGTGATTAATTATTCAATTTCATTGCTGAATTTTGCATCTTATTTTCTTTGTTTCCTTTTTACCTCTAAAGTTCATTGTTGGGATTAATTATAATCACTTTATAATTAATTACCATATTATAGCAGTATGATTAAGTCACATTAAGCCATTAACAATATCACTTTCATATAAAACTCACCAAGTCTCAGTGATAATCTGTAGTGTCCTCATAGTGGCCGATTTCTCTTCTCAGGCCCTTTTTTTTTTTTTTCCAAACAGATTTGAAGGTGCTTTTGGACTCACTGTTGGTCTTAGGTCCTACCCTGTTAGTAATCCATAATGTCCACAAACTTCTTATGGAGTCTTTGTTCTCAAACACAGCTTTGTCTCACTTCATATATAATTATAATCCTCCTTTCTCCTTCCAGGTTGAATTCATTATTATTCTTTCTGAAGAATATAAAAAAGGAAGTGACAATTTCAAAAACAGTGCTGTCTTGTGACTTCCCTCAGGACTGGCCTCTTTCCTCCTAATGTCAATTCCCATGCTTGTCATTTCACTATTAAGGCTTTAGTGAGCCTGGATGTCTTTGTGTATTCTGGATCAGAACCCAGTTAGAGGAGCACTATGCAAAACTGGGAGAGAATAGGACTCTTTTCAAAAAGATTTGTATTTTATTTCCACCCACACTCTATGTAAGATTCTTTGTAAATCACGTCACCATTGTTAGACCTTAGTTTTCTCACCTGTGTGGTATAAAAATGGGCAGGATAGTGGTGAAAATCCATTACAACGCTATTCTTTTTATTATATTCAGTTTAAACACAATTATATCCAAATAGCTTACAGGCTAAAAGAGCCCAATTGCTAGGTTTTATGTGCATAAAAATTATCCTTCCTTTTATCATTTTCTGAAAATTAAAAAACATATATCTCCATGTTGGTTTTTAATGCAAATGAGACTACCCAACAGTTGTTTTCACACAATCGAAACAATTATATGTAGTGGCCCCATTAAAAAGAGAAAAAATAGAATAAAACACTGTATGCCAGTTTACCTCTAGGCAGGGATTAGCAGGTACAAGATAAGCATCAATGTAAAGAAAGACATGTAAAAGAATTCCAGGCAGACGGACAAAGTTTCTGATGTACTGATGAGATATGGCAAGATGTCAGGATTATTCTGGAACAAAGATGACAGTGAGGTTCCATCTAGCATGCTTTCTTGAATTTATGGTGGTGGACATTGTTTTGAGGGGGATTCTGAGGTTACACCCAGGCAGTCTCTCCTGTAATACTTCTTCTCTCCAGTCTGTTCCCTGGAGGAAAGGAGGAAAGTCCTTTTTAATGATTTAGATACACTTATCTTGGTATTTCTAAGTTATATATATATATATATCCACATTGATAAGTCTTAATTTTCTTAGTTTGTCAAGTTTCCACATTATCTACTTATATCATATCATGTGGAAATACCACTCTTACAGATAATTTTTCACTTGCATTGCCTGTAATATACTTAACATTGCTTATTCCTATCACTAGTAATGTGGCAATCAGTAGTTTTGCTATTGTTATATTTTGCTCTTCCTTGACTTGGTTAAACCTTTCAGAAAATCTATAAATTCCCTTTTTTAATTTTTTAAAAATTTCTCCAGCACCTTCCTTCCTGGCTATTGCATCTTGCATTGGATAGGTTGCTTTTTACGTACTTCAGAGCGACTGTTTCCTGAACTTTGTCTCTTCCTTTTCTGGATTTATTCCCCACATTTTGTTGGGGAATATTTGTAGCTTTGTCAGAAAAAAATCTGGGAATTAAAAAATGAATCATTGCATATCTTAAAATTTTGTTCTATCTTCATATTACTAGCTTGACATTTTGGCTGAATGTATAATTCTAGTTTAAAATTATTTTCCCTCAGACCATTGCGGAAGATAGGTATCTGATGTCTTCAGTAGCTAGGGCTGCTCTTATGAAGTTTTATGACATTCTGATCTCTATACTTTTCTAACCAGTGTGGAACCTCTTAGGGTCTTCTCTTCATCCCTTGCATTCTGAAATTCCATTCATTGGGCTGAGCTAACATTAAACTGTTTCAGTCTAGAACTTAATGTCACTTAGTTTTCAGAAGTTGGAAAAGTTTGGTTAAGTTATCAGTTCCCATTATGTTTGTTGGAAAGAAATTCACATTTATTTGCACCATCCCTGCTTCTTTGAGGCTCTGGAGACATGTTTGGTGTCACTATATGATTTCTAGACTCATGACTCAATCCCTTCCACCTCACACCATATGCAGCCCAAAGTTTATGCTTTTTCAAATCCTCTCCCTTTCTCTCTTCCATCCATTCAAATTCTGCTTGTCTTCAGTGCTTGACCAAAGTCCCATGTGCTCTAGCAAGGCCTCTGACAACTCTAATTTTCATGTCTATTACTTACAGAATCCTGTTGGGAATAACTCACACTTTAGCACCAAGTTAGACACATGGCCACAGATACAAGGAATTGTAAAGTTATTAGTTTTTCCTAATCTCTTTAATTACCTTTACTTGCCTCTCTGTCTTTCTCCCAATTTCATTGAACATCAGGTGAATTAAATATCAAATAACTAATGATGTTAAGAACTATAATAGATCAAAACTTGAGTTTCATAGAAAGTTTAATATTTTTTTATTGCTTTCATTTGAAATCTTCCTCCATCATTTCATCTCCCAGATCAATGCAAATTCCTTCCAACTTTCCCAAGGAAAAATGTTGCACTGCTGCAAACTACCAGGAAGCTTTCTCAGAGGAGAAGACAAAATATTTTTTTTTTAGTGCTTTAAAAAGATTAAATTTAGAAAATGAAGCTCTTTATGGTGAATGGAATAAATGTACCACACGCCAATGAAAATAAGCATAAATCAATTTGATACTCTCATTGAGCTGCAAACTTTATTATTGTCCCTCTAGCATGATATAAATGCCATACACCACATTCAAGTAGGCAGAAGAAATTATTTCCATGAGATGTTTTCAGCTGGATGAAACTTTTTGGGTCTCTCTGTACTACCTTGTCAGAACATTTTAATTTAAATGTATTCTTAATCACAGTTTAAGAAAAGTCATCTCCTCACAAACTAACCAAAGTGCATTAAGTTCTAAATTAATGGCATATTTTAAAAATTTATCCAAACTATCCTTAGTCAGGTTCTTTAAATATTCTACTTGTATTATTTAAAAAATTTATTCAATTGTGTTGTAATTCCATAGAGTGTTTTTTTAGTGGAATACACGATGTGATGCAAACTTCCCAGCTCCCATTTCCAGGCATGTTAACAGAAAAATCCATGAAATAACAGAAAATTTACCAAAAACAGAGTCTTTCAGGAAGCCACCAAATGAAGATCAGGAAATGCAGACTTTGGAAGGTTAAGGCAGTCAGACAAATGTAATCAGATATGAGAAAGCGAGGCGTGAGATAGGAATAGAAGACATTCTGACTTGCGCACAGTACCTTGGAGAAGGTATGATCTGCTGAAATAAAATGCCAGCTTCCTGGTTTTCATATTCATGGTGAATCATCACTTTCCAAGCCTTCATTTCAAGGGAGTCTGCTGGGGATGAGGGGGAGTGGGTTAGTTTTGGTATATGAGTGCTAAAAATGATAAAAATGATACATCCTCCTAAGGACGAACTGATTGGTTCCTGCAAGAGAGTGTGCTGACACTTTCTACTGAGACGTCCACTCTTGGAATTTAAGAGGGCACATGACTTGTGTGTAATCAATAAAGTATAGCAGAAAAGACACTGTATGACTTTTCGGTCAGTTGCAGCTTCTGCCTGATTCTTTAGAGCCTTGAGCTACCATTTTAAGAACTTCCATGGGTTGAAGAAGCTAAGCCAAATAGAAATACGACATGTAGACCTCAAGGCTGGCAGTACTGACCTTCGAGTCACTGCAGCCAAGTGAACTATCCCTTGGGTGATTCTAACCTCCAGGCATATACAGGCCCCTGCAGTCTCTGAGCCTACCCACCTGAGGCCTCAGACATCATGAAAAAGAGATAAGGTACCCCACTGAATAATAAATTCCCAACTTGCAGAATTCCCAAGACTAATATGGTTACTTTAAACAAATGAGTTTTGGGGTAATTTTTTACACAGCAAATTGAACCAGAAAAAATAATTTGTCATTTGCAGTTTGGGGCAAAAATACATATATATACATATATATCCATATATATCCACTACCAGTGGATAAGGAACACAGGATCTTATCGGTTTAGTTTTTGCTTACTAATTTTTTGGCAGGGGAAGAGTTGGAGGTAAATAGAAAATGTAAGTAATAATAAACCTAGAAATGTTCATTTGAACCACTCTGTCCTTCGAGTAGAATTTCACTTTATATACTATTTCAAAAAAGGATACAGAAAGGCCTTCTTTGATACCCTTTCTCTTTGTATTCCTCTGAGCAGATTTTGCCATATTAAGTCTTACTTTTAAAATCTAGTACCAAGATTTTGTTCTACTTTCCAGAGTATCTCAAAGAATGCAGAGGTACAGAGCTATTGCTGGGCTCTTTGAGTATCACACACACACTGACCATGAATGCCATGCTTTGGAGAGACCCTTGGACTAATTAAGATCCCAAATTGTGATGCTTATGGATTTCAAATTGTTTTTAGTCAGGAGACAGGCCTGTAATTAAACCTTTGACTTTTAGTGATGTGCTCTGCACCAGCCTGGACCTTGATCTGCCATTGATCTACTCTATTCCATTTTACTCCATGCCACTCTATAGGTTACAGAGTGCTTTTCTACTTTTTTTTTTTTTAAAGCATGTTGCCTTTGAATTTGGCATGAATGCTTCAAGGCAAGTGCGACAGTGAAATTTTTCTGAAGCTCCAAAACTCAAAAATAGAGCTAATTTCCAAAGCTATCAGCTGTTACTCATTCAAGACTAGAACCCACACCATAGAATTTAGGAGGTAATTTAACATTTATTGAGCACTTCTTGTGCTCCAGGTTCTTTGGTTACAAAGACTAATACAACATTCTCCTTATTCATGAGGACTCAAAGCTACCTACAGAAAAGAGATTTTGCAATCAGAGTTTTAAGTGATAAAACTGAGGTCTGAAAGTACAGTGAGATACAGAAAAAGAAGCAAATAACTTCAAGCCAAAAGGAAAAGCTGGTGTTCCTTAATCAGAGGATGAAAATGATGAGCCAGTGAGGAGTGGAGGGTCATTTAAATGTGTTCCATTCTCAGAGAAGAAAACAAGCAGGGCACGAAGTGCCCAGCATGTTGAGGGCACAGAGGGAGCATGCAGTGCTACTGGTGGGAAGGCCAGAAAAATATAGGAAGGGCTGTATGAGCAGGCTAACATCTAGGTGTCCCTTTAGGCAATTACAAATATATATTGATATAAACGCACACACACACACACACACACACACACACACACACACACACACACAAATACTTATTTACTTAAAATCGGGTGGCTCTTTGTCCACTGAGATAAAGGCCAACGAGAAGGACTGTGGAAAACTGCCTTGTTTCTATTATAGTGAGACGTTTGCCTCTACCCTAACATCACCTCTAGCCAAATTTCTGTTTCGTAGTTACTCTTGTCTTAGATGGAATTGTGAACAGATGATGGAATTCAAGCTTGCATGTTGGAAGTCTCACTACAGACCCGCGGCAGTCCAGCAAAACATTACTTAGAACCGTTGTAAACTTACCCCCAAATTAGATGTGGTCAGTGAAATATTTTTCTTATTGTAACAGTTAGAGCACTATTTTGGTGCTCTTGATAGATTACTGTCCTGGGTAACTAGTTTCCCAGCAGGCCCCCACAGGCTGAAACGTAGGGAGAAAAATGGAACAAGAGGCAGAGGTGAAGGGGAGGGTGAGTGGCTTTGCATGTCAACTTAAAACATTTGGACTAAGTTTTGCAGCCCACTAAGAGAGGAAAAAAAGATTGTGTGTGTCTGTGTGTGTGTGCACAGAGCCTAACCTCCTCTCAGTCTGCCACTAGTTCTTGAATGCCAAGTGGATAGTCTGATTGGTTTTAGTTAGCCTATAATGTTAGATACAGCTTGGAAATGCCCTAACCTATTTTAAACCTTTATGCCATAGATTTATTGGGTTTCTCTTTCTTTCAGCTTTATTCTTAGCTTTAGATACACCTTCCTTCTAAATTCCATCTCATTATCCCAGTCTCCCTATTCTAAGCCCAGGATTCTTTTGATAATACTATACAGTTTCCTACTTTATTTTGTAATATGGAGGCAAAGTTATCTTTGCCTCTTTGAGTCAATAAACAAGCCCAAATACTGTAATGTGTGAAAGCACTTCTCTTGGGGAAGGAATTACCTATGCGACCTAAAGTCACTGAATCACTAGTTGTTAACAATCTCAGGAAATAAGATACACAGAGGACCTAGTGTAATACTATTTCTACAGGTGCTCTATAAATAAGTGCTTAATGACTAAGTCTCAGAAGACTACTCCAGGCAAAGGTGGATCTTAGCATAACTCTGTTCCCATTATGACAAGAAAGGAAATTTAAATTCATCATCAGAGGAAGACTTCAGTGACCAATGTGCCCCCATCTGATGTAATGCTTTGTTTCCTTCATGTAAGGAAAATATGTAGTGTCATTTCATTCTACCAAAATATTTGAGCACATGATTTCAGGAGTTGAGTGGGAATCTGAGAACAGAGAGTAACTTATGAATTTGACCTTGGTTACTTCCTGAGACTAGAACCTAACAGTGTGCCTACCAATGGTGTGGTGCATTTGAATGATTCACAGTATTTATGTTCAGGCCACGATTCCATAATCTGAACAAGGCAGGCAGGCATTATCCTGGTGCTTAGTATCATTTGTTTCCATTCCATTTAAGTAAGCTATAAGAGTAATCAAGTTTCAGTGAATAAAACTATTTGCCTTGGAGGATCAGAAATTATTCTCGTCTTCCATGGTACGTTAATTATATGATTTTGTGAGATATTGTTCAATCTGGGGACAAGATTGCTGCATAACACAAGGTAACTTTCAGATCCAAATAGGTCACACTTAAAACTTCAGGAAATCTGGGAAGTAACTCTACAGCCTTTCTAGTCCCTCTCTGTAAAGGAACTTTAAAATTGTTTATTTTCATGATTTTGAACCTATAAGCTGCTGACATTTTTTCTCTATACATATCAGTCTTGGCCAGTTAATTGAACACAAACAATATATAGAAAGAAGCCAAGTGCTCTGATTAGAGATGCAAATTTTCACCTTAGTTCTTCCAATTGCTAAAAATGTGAAATTAAAGTCACAACTTCTCTGTGCCTCACTTATTTTCATCTTTGAATGGGAATAATAATGCCTGCCCTATGTCACAGAGTTGTTGTAAGACTCAAACATAATTCATGTGCAAATACCTTAAAAATATCATAAGATATTATTATGGCATAAAAATGAAAACACAAACTTAGCACATTTTAAAGTAATAAATTGTGTTATAAATTAGGAGTATTCTAAAAATGGAGAGACCTGGGTATTTTATGTAAGGACATTGGACATTCTTTGTTTTCAGTGATTAGGATTTAGCATATCCTGTTTTGGGGATACGAGGACACGCTTTTTGCCGTGCATGGGACGGGAGGTGCTGTACATTTGCCACCCTGTCCTCGATTATTTTCTTGCTTCCCTCCTCCTATTCCAAGCTCTCCAGTTTGGTTCCTTGCTGTTGGTACCCATGCTGCTTCTCAGGACATACAGGGCACACTATTCACAGTTGCCCATGAAGCTGGAAATCACACACTCAAGCTTTCATCAGCGCAATCTGCGTCTCAGTCGTCAGAGTTGCTGTTGTGAGTTCCAGCAGGCTGGCAGCTCCTCAGTGTCCCTTGCCGTAGTATATACTCTCTTTAGGCGAAGTGAAAAAATTCCATTGGGATTCATACCACTGGGGGCTGATAAATTTAATAATGTAACATTGTAAAGCTTCCCTCTTTGTAGCACATTTTGAACAGGAAATCAAGTGCTCTGTGCAGGGAGAGCAAGAATAAATAAATATGTTCAACAGGATACTGAAATAAGAACATAGGTGGGACTTGTCTGGGAATGTGGCGATAACTTTCTATGCTATGATGTGTTCGTTTGTTTTTAAACCTGGGCCACCTTCTTGGCCATTGAGCAAAGGAGCAGGAGGATGAGAGGGACAACCCTGTGGGCTTCCTGTTGACATGATAGGGAAACAAATCCCCTGCGTCCCAGAGGCAGTCCTGCTGTCGCATATCTATTGACTGCCGCAAAGCCAAGGGTCTCTGATATATTGGCAAGCATTCTGCTGCTCATAGCAATAATCCAAATTATGTGAAGAGAGAGGTGGTGACAACACATTTCTGTGTCTCACTCTTGCCCTTAAAATTGTGATGGCTCATGAAGATACTGGCTTTAAGTCTGTCTTTTGAATCAGCAGAAAACAACCATTTTCCATTCTGAATCAGGCACAATGACTGATTGGAGTAGGTATAAAAATCACTTTCTGCTTTATGATGTGTGAATTAATGAAAGTATTAAACCATTCTAATGATAGATAAGGAAATTATTTCCACTGTAGCTGAAAGAAATAAAACTGTTCCATCTTAAATTAAAGAGGTCTAAAACTTTGCAAGCTCATCGAAAGTGCATGGGCAACAAAGAAGTACAAGTTTATAACCCATTCTGGAGCACCTTAATTTCTTAACATCCATCATTTTTCTGCTTCATTACTGTTGGTGTGCTTCTCAAAAGCTTCTGGGAAAACTAATTTTTGCAGAAAAGGATAATAAATATGGGTCAGGCTAATATCTTTTTTTAAAAAAGGTAACACTGGGATTTCCCCATTTTATTAGTATATTGCACTGTTAATTTTATTTCATTGACACTGTTGCCTTTGTAGCAGCTGGGTCCTAAGCTTGAATGGCATGATTTACTACTCACAGATTAAATCTATCCTTGGGCAAGATCCAGGCAATATCACTCCTGAAAAAGTTACAGCTTGTATGCAAAGCCCCTCAAATTGGTGAGATTTGGTCAAGTTTTGTTTATAGAGTCAGCATAGGCATGTGGAAAATAAATACAAGAGTGACACCAGAATATACATATCAAGCATCTCCTGCGCAACTCTTTCCTCTGATTCCTTCATCTGATTTCAGGAAGAGTTGTGGACCCCAGGTCAACACAGCCTGTGACCAGCTTTGTTCACATTCAGCCTGAGGCCCTGGACCACTTGCTCCTTGCTTAATGAAGCTGTCGCCTGGGAAACTCATAAGAACTTATTTGGCATTTGTGTATACACAGGTGGAAAATCTGTCAGTTAATGACATGGAGCGACCCTTGACTAATGGGCCAAGGGCTTAGGAAGTCAAGCTTTCACTTTTCAGTCCGGGGACAAGAACTTTAGAGTCATTTCAAAATCTCCTCAGGGGATGTCCTGAATTGAGTCATCTTTAACAGTTGCCAGATTAATAACTTGTCCTTGTTCGGGCTTAACTTTGTTTCCCGTGTCCCTCAGCCTGGCTCTATGAGATTACATTAAAAAATAAATTACCTTCTAGGGAGCCTTTGTCTCATGTTCAGCTGTAAGGGGGAACCATAATAAGATAGTGCTTCTCCTACCCTTCTTCAGAGACGCTCATTCTGCCGCTTGTGCTGCTGTTCTCTCCCCCTGCTCCCCACTAGTGATCGTAGAGCTCTCCTGCACTCCGCCAAGGAATGGCCTCACAGACTCCAGTGTAAGGTCTGGTTAGATTTACTGCTTGTTGTAATTAACCTCCTTGTCCCGTCCAGCGGGACCTAGTTATTTGTGGGGACGAGGGGGATCCGACCTGAAAGAAAATGGGGGCGAGAGAAGAGCGAAGGCAAGACAGTATTCTGATCAAGCCCTCAAATTTTATTGTAAGACGGGGGTAGATATACACCAGTGTTCAGGGGCAGAGTGGGCCATAGGATACTTGTAAGCAGGGGATTGGCTGCATAGCAGGGATGGCGCAGCGAGTTACATTCTGATTGGTATTTGATAATGGGGAAGGAGGGGGAGAAGAGTATCTCTTGGCGCGCGCGGGCTTTCTTGTTGGCGCGCGCGGGCTCGCAGCTAATCTCCAGGAAGTGAAGCAGGAACCTCATGAACTGTGGCCATCTTGTTGTCTTTGTGTGGCTCCCAACATCTCCTCCCTTTCTATTTATTTCAGAAAGGTGGGCCTTAATCGAGTGAGGGAATAGAGGCCTGGCTCCTCCAGCAGGGTAACATTTCGCAAATGCTCTCGGTATCTTTTAGGGAGGAGAGGCAGAGCTGAAAGCCAAATTGATCTTAATATATCAAGGCTTTATGTACATATGGATACCAACCTCTATGCAAGCCAGGCGTATTCTCAGGGAGGACCAGAGAGGTTCTAGGAAGAACCCTCCCTTGCGGTACTTTGTCTCGCACTCATCTCGATGCCCATACCCTCATATATGGTAATGGGGTATGTCTGGTTCTGGCCGACCAGCATATGGGCCACATTAAGTACGGTGACAGAATCGATGGTACCATGGTTGAGGTGCCTGTAAAGTTGAGAACTGGAGACCGGGAGCATTGGTTGGTTCGGTGTCGGATCCTTCATCACAGGCTGTAAGTCTGTGATAATGAACAGCAACTGCTGGCTTGACGAGCTGGTCAACCTGCTCTCGAATAAAGGCTGT
The DNA here is from genome assembly GCF_030020395.1 of Manis pentadactyla. Classification (NCBI taxonomy): domain Eukaryota; kingdom Metazoa; phylum Chordata; class Mammalia; order Pholidota; family Manidae; genus Manis; species Manis pentadactyla. The sequence goes on along the minus strand of NC_080026.1, from coordinate 114,763,262 downwards.
TAGTTTTCTTAAGGCCCAAGGGCCAAAAGACACTAAAAGGAGGAGTCCTGCTAAGGGTCCAAGGATGGTGGGGATCAGAGTTGTGAGCCATGGGGACTTAGTGAACCAGGACTCAAAGGGGCCTTGGCTAGCTTCTCGCTCTCTCTTCCTCTGGTCTAGCCTTTCTCTAAGCTTGGACATTGAATCTCTTATTATTCCGGAGTGGTCTGCATAAAAACAGCATTCTTCTCTTAAAGCTGCACACAGTCCTCCATCTTTTAGGAGCAGTAGATCTAGCCCCCGTCTATTCTGCAAGACGACCTCAGAAAGGGAAGTCAGAGATTCTTCAAGTTTGGTAATAGATTGTTCTATGGTTTTTAGATCGTCGTCAATGGCGGTTCTCAGCCCTTCATAGTTTTGGTTCCCCTGGATGATGGCAGCTGTCCCTGTTCCTACTCTTGCTGCAATTCCTACTCCCACTAATGTGGCTAGGGTCAACGAGACTAATTCTCTCTTGTACCTATTTTTAGGGTCGAACTCAGTGACAAATGAGGGATCCTCATGATATATAAGCCTCGGCACTAGTTGAACCATAACACAGAAATCATGGGAGGGATTGAAAACAGAGGTGGAAACACACGGTGTTAGTCCAGTGTTACAAGCCCACCATCCTTGACGGGGAGGGACTAGATATCTAGATTCACTCGAGGTAACTATGGGTATGGTGTGATTACACAGACTCTTATGGGTTGAGGGAATTGTTCCTAAACATGTAGCTTTTCCAGTTACCTCAGTCAGGGTTAACTTTTGCGAGCCCCAGCTACAGGCTTCGTGGCTGGTCGTATTGTTAAAATTGCCTAACAATCCTAGTCCTTCATAGTAAGGAGGTGAAGAGGAGAAGCATAACCAACAGGATTTGGTAGAATTTGGGTTGGTGGTATTTAGAACTCGGAAAGCTCCTTCAAGGAGGTTGAGAAGGCGCTGTCCGGTGCTAGGAAGGAAGGTGGGTCGGTTAAGAGTGGAGGCGAAGGAAGGGGTGGCAGCGTCTGCAGGTGGGGCTAGGGTTGGCGCGGGCGGGGCTGGGAGACGCGGCTGGTCTCGCAAGACAGTGTTGGGTCCTACTGGGACAGCCGGAAGAGGCTCTACTCTAAGCTTGAGTATAAACAAGACTCCATCGTCATAACGTTCTTTGTACAGTCTTAGTCCCCATGTGGCCCCCGTTGTCCAAATAGTACTCCGTTTCCCAGGATTGGTGAATTCGATACGCAACGGGTGACACCATGTATTGCACGTGCCATCGTTGCCCCAATTTGGGTTCCCTTGGTTCTTTGTTTTTGGGTGGGTGTAATTAGCAGTGACTTTAATAAGGTCCCATGAGGAGGAGGGCCGCCAGTAGGTGTCACCTGAGGTCTCACAACCCCAGCTTGCACAGAAAAAGTCCGCTCTTCCTCCACACTTATAGTTAAGGGCTTGGCTGCGATGGTAGCCAGGGCAGACGTAGAAAGTGAGGGTCTTTAACCTGCTCCTCCTGCCGAGCTCTCCGCATCCTCCCCAAGGGTCTAATCCTAGTCTCCCAGGGGGTGACGGGGAGGAGGGGGGTTTTTGGAAGTCTGTGTGCCCTTCCAAATCCCAATTGGCTGGAGCACCTATTGCTAATTTGCACAGGTCGGGGTACAGGTCTGGCCACCAGGAATAGGGGTGTGCTATTTTTGACACACTCCAAACTACGTTCCCTGTCCCACTGATCACCTCCCAGGTCAAGTTGTGAGACTGCTGTGGGCTGGAACATCTGCCTGGGGGAAGGGAGCACAGTACCAGTACAATGGCACACAGTTCGAAGGCGATCATCTTAGGGGCGTTCTGCTGATCTTAAGCCGGAGAGGGTTCTTGGTGGATCGGGCTCTCCACGCGGGATGATCGTCAGTTGTTTCGGTTGGGACAACAGGTTTCACATGAGATGCGTGGATCTACTTCCTGCCTTCTGAAATTAAACAGAAAGGGAAGGCTTCTCAGGGGTTAACATGCCCTGGACTAGAGTTATTGTTTTTGCTTTTATTTGTGTCTAGAAGTTTAATGAGCCTATCTGGGAGCCATCGGGCATTTTGTGCCTTAGCATCATATATGCAAGCATGTCCTTTCCCCCATATGAGCACAGGGTCAGGCCCGTGCCATGTGTTGGTCATCGGATCTCTCCACATAGCCTGTGCATAATTATCTGCCGTGGAGGGATGCCAAAGGCGATCAGCAGCGGTTTTACCCGCGGAGTCATAAGTAAGGAAATTAAGAACAAACAATGCATGATTTAGGAGTGTCTTTGCATTACCTGTTTTCGGATAGAGTACTTCTCCCCCCGACTGAAGTTTGAATAACATGTTTTTAAGGGTTAAGTGGGCTCTTTCAACAATGCCTTGGCCTTGGGGATTATAGGGGATTCCTGTTATGTGCTTAATACTTAACTGCGCACAGAACTGTTTAAAGCTAGAGCTGGTGTATCCAGGCCCATTGTCAGTTTTTAAGATTTTAGGTGGTGGTAGATATGCCAGGCATGAGAGAACATGGGTAATAACATTTTTAGTTGCCTCTCCCGTTTGCAAGGATGCACATAGGAAACCACTACATGTGTCAATAGACACATGGATATATTTTAATTTACCAAAGGGAGGGTAATGAGTGACATCCATTTGCCATATCTCTCCTGGAACTAACCCCCGGGGGTTGATTCCGTTATGAGGCTCTGGGAGGAGAGTTAGACATCCTTGACATTGCCGAACTATTTGGCGGGCCTGTTCTCGGGTGATTGAAAATTTGAGTCTAAGAGTATGAGCATTGAGATGATGTAGTTCATGAGCCCGTTGGGCTGCAGCCAAGGGTGAGTCTGACGTGACAGAGGTTACTAATTGAGTCGCCAGATCAACTCTGTCATTGCCTTTGGCAAGCGGCCCTGGAAGGCCAGTGTGAGCGCGTATGTGCCCGATGAAAAAAGGGGCATCGCGGTTTAGAATTAATTTTTGCAATTTTGCGAATAGGGGGGAAGCATTTGTAGAGGGACGTATGTAAGGCACTGTCTCTAATAGGGGAACAGAGGTTGCTACATAGGCACTGTCAGTGTAAAGGTTAAAGGGGGCATCTATTAAAAGCTCAAAAACTTTGATTATTGCAGTTAGTTCAACAAGTTGTGCAGAAGAGAGGTCTGTCTGTATTCGAGTAACTTGCCCATTAATACTGAAAGCGGCTATACCTGAGGAGGACCCATCAGAGAACACCATTACGGCCCCAGCAATTGGCGTGGTTTTAGTCCTCTTGGGAAAGACAACCGGGGTCTTTTGAAGGAACTGGACTAATCTGTCTGCAGGGTAATGATTGTCTATTGTCCCCTGGAAGGAGGTGCAGCTAATTGCCCAATCATCATCATGTTGAATAAGCCATTGTAATTGAGATGTATTGTATGGGAGGGTTATAACTTCAGGGTCTCTCCCAAACAACTTGAGAGCTGCCTCTCGGCCTAAACGTAAGAGGGCAGCAACTAATTGAGGATAGGTAGCTAAGACTCTAGGGGGGGAGGCTGGCAAATGAACCCAAAATAGTGGATGGTTTTGCCAAAGGACTCCTGTAGGGGAGAAGGGGGTAGGGAAAATGAGCAGCCACAAACTTAGATGTGGAGAGAAGTAGCTAATGGTCTGTTCAGAAATAGCCTGCTCTACAATGGTTAAAGCCCTTTGTGCTTCTGATGAAAGCGAGCGGGGGGAGGAAGGATCAGGGTCTCCACGTAGGACATCAAACAAGGGCTTTAACTCTCCGGTGGTCAGCTTTAAATAAGGCCTGAGCCAGTTGATGTCTCCTAGCAGACGCTGAAAATCATTAAGAGTGTTTAAGGAGCTTCTCTTTAACTGAATTTTTTGAGTGAGGATTTTATTAGAAAATAATTCAAAGCCTAAAAATAGTTGGGGGGGGTGGACCTGGACTTTTTCTGGGGAAATTTGTAGTCCTCGATCTCGGAGGGCAGTGACTAGCTGTTGACTGGCCGCATAGAGCTGTTGCTGGTCAGGACCGGCAAGAAGAATATCATCCATATAATGGATAATATACAAAGTGGGGAAGAGCAACCTAAAGGGGTCTATAGTCTGGGCTACAAACTTTTGGCAAAGAGTGGGGCTGTTGGCCATTCCTTGTGGGAGAACTCTCCACTGAAACCGGGGAGAAGGCCCTACACAATTGGTAATGGGTATACTAAAGGCAAAACGTTTGCAATCATCAGGATGCAAAGGTATGGAGAAAAAACAATCTTTTAGATCAATTACTAATTTGACATACCCTTTAGGGATGGCTATTGGAGAGGGAATTCCCGGTTGTAATGCGCCCATAGAGACCATAGTCTTATTAACCGCCCTGAGGTCTTGTAGGAGCCTCCACTTGCCTGATTTCTTTTGGATTACAAAGATTGGGGTGTTCCAAGGGGATGTAGAAGGTTCAATATGTCCAGCAGCCAGCTGTTCCTGCACTAACTCTATGGCTGCATTTAATTTTGTAGTGGTAAGGGGCCATTGATCGATCCAGACAGGAACATCACTTTTCCAAGTAATCTTGTCTGCCTGGAGTGCAGGAGGAGCAACGGCCCTTACGAAAAATGTTTTTCAAACCCTAAACCTGAGCGGTCTATCTTAGGCGTGGCCAGTATCGGGTTGGGATCTCCCTGTTTTAGTTTGCCCAGCCCCTGACCAGGGAGGTAACCCTGTGAAAGCATCTGCTGTGTTACAACTTCATTAGGGCTACACATGATGACCTTCATTTGAGAAAGGATATCTCTTCCCCAAAGATTTACCGGCAACCCAGGAACTACGAAGGGTTGAATGAATCCGGTATTTCCTTCTTCATCTTCCCAGTTTAATAACTGTGAGCTCTGTAAGGTGTTTCTTGACTGCCCAATTCCTTGTAGATGGGTCAAGGAAGCGTGTAAGGGCCAGCTGGAGGGCCATGAAGCCTGAGATATGACCGTAGAGTCGGCCCCCGAATCTAAAATTCCTTCAAATACTTTTCCTTGGATCTTAAGTTTAAGAGTGGGGCGTTCTTTAGTAATAGCTTGGATCCAATATAAGTCTGAAGAACCTGGGGTAGAGGAGCCTCGCTGCTTATGAATAGCAGGGTGAGATGTACTTAAAGGGAGGGGGAGCGCCTGCGCAAGGCGCTGACCTTTCATAATGCTGACAGGGCACTGGGGGGCACTAGCAAGAATTTTTATTTCTCCAGTATAGTCATTGTCAACTAAGGAAGGGTGGACAATAAGGCCGTTTATTGTGGTGGAAGCTCGCCCTAAAATTAGAAAATAAGTATCTTTGGGAGGTGGGCCATAAATTCCTGTGGAAATAATTGTAATTCCCTCCTCAGGCGTTAATATTGTTGAGGAGGAGGCACAGAGGTCAAGTCCTGCACTCCCGGGTGTGGCCCGATAGAGGGCGGGAGTGCTACAGCTAGGCTGTTCCCCGAGGCCGGCTGAAATGGAATTGGCTGGGGGGCCCGGGGCTGGCCCCTCAGCCCGTTTCCCTGAAAAGGGGGGGTGAAAGGATTTGTGGTACTGTAAAAAGGATTTGTTGGATTGTTACGGCACTCTTTGGCCCAGTGCCGCCCCTTATGGCAGCGAGGGCAAATACCGGGGACTGACCCAACTCTAGGAGGAGGAGCTGTGGTAGGGCATTGGCGAGCGAAATGGCCTGGCTGTCCACATTTAAAGCAGTTATGCATAGGCGGTGCGCCCCTGGGGAAGGAAGGAGGATAAGAAGCCGGGGGAGTTTGAACAGCGGCACCTACAGCTAAAAGGGCTTGGACTTTGGATGTAAAAGGATCGACATCTCTACACATTCTCAGCATTTCATCAAGAGTTTTGTCTCGAGTCTTACCGCGGAGGACGGCTCGACATGCCGAATTGGCGTTTTCATAGGCTAGCTGTTTTACAATCTTATCATTGGCAGCCGCGGAACCAAGGGTCCTTTCGGCGGCCTCTAACAGTCTGCTAACAAATTCGCTATAGTCTTCTTGCGAGCTTTGAGTGATCTTAGTTAGAGGAGTGTTAGCAGTCCCGGAAGCAGGGAGTGATATCCAAGCGCCCAAAGCGGCATCTTTCACTTGAGATAAAAGACCAAGGGGAAGGCGCTGCTGCCTGGTTTCAGAGATATATCTGCCCTGTCCCGTAAGCTTATCAAAAGTCCAGGACGCTGTTGGGGAATGAGGGTCTTTTACATTGGCAGCAGCGATGGTCTGACAGCGGTCAGCAAAATCTGCCTTCCAAGTTAAAAACTGACCACGGGTAAGCACAGCCTGGACTATACGCAGCCATTCACCTGGGAGTAAATGTCCTCCTCGAGACAGCGAATCAAGAACAGAAAGGGTAAAAGGGGCATTGGGGCCATAAGCTTTAACGGCCGCGTTCAGCTCTTTTAAGCTTTTGAAATGGATTTTGTGAAATTCTCTAGGGCCATCAGCAGGCTCGGCCGGCTCTGGCTCAGCCTGCTCCTCTCCCTCACTTTCTATTTCCTGAGCAGCAGGGGCGTCTTCGCCGTCGCTTTCAAGATCGCCCTCTTCCGGGCTATGTGTTGTGGAGGTGGGGCCAGAGCGGGCGGAGGCCCGGGTAAGAACAGGAAAGAGCAGTTTTTTAGGTTGTTTTTTAGGTTTTGTGGCTGTAAGCGGTTTCTTAGAGAGGCCCCTTTGCGAATATAATGCGGGACGAACTGGTTGGGAGACAACTAATTTTTGGAGATGGCAAGTTATCCTTTGTTCTACTATCTGTGCTATTAGGTCTTCAGTGCTGGTAGGGGGGCTAACAGGATCGGGAGCCGGAGGGGGTAACGGAGGGGCCGACGGGGGCAAAAAGGCCGGGGCGCAAACATTGGGAGGCTGAATAGAGGGAGTGTAAGAGGCTCTTTTCAAAACTGGGGGTGTGTAAGAAGGGGGGTTAAGCGACGGGGCGGCAAGGGGCCAATCTGGGTTGTGATACTTGGCCGCTTCGTCTTCTAGTTCAGCCGCGTCTCCCGGATCTAAAGGCTCGCCATTTTGGCTCTTAGTCACGACTGGAAAAACTTTTTGTGTATCGACAAAGTCCGAATCTCGAGGGAGAGGCGGATAAATGCAACATTTGGGAGGGGTATCATGGAGGGCACCGAGCAAAGATGGTGTCGGGCTAGGGGAGGGGGATTTAGCTGATTTTGGGGCAGGGGGATCACTCGAAAGAGACGATTTTGAGGCCGCCCGAGATAGGGGGCGGAGGCAATATTCTGCCACTGACAAGAGTTGACGTTTATCAGGGTCAGTATTTTCAACAATATCTCTGATAAGACCCCAATAGGAAAATACTGAAACAGGAACAGAGTCAGGGCCGTTTTTGATAAGATAATCATTTAAATCTCTACCTACTTTTTGCCATTTTTTAGGATGAATTTCGGGGCCATTAATGATAAACCACGGACAGACTTCATCAACAAAAATAAAAAACTTTACCAAGTCTTTCTTTTTAACTCGAACTCCTCTCTCCCTAAGTGAACTTTTTAGGTCTCTTATGAAGACCGCTTCTTTACTTAATTTAGTTCCCATTTTCTTGTAAGGCGGCCGGTACTCACCAGGGACGACGACCTCCGTGAGCGGCGAAAGGCGTCTCCTATTGTTTCATCAAGAAGGGGTCTGGCCAGACGATATCTTACTCGGGGGTCCGCCTGCGAAGGATCCGCGCCTCGAGCCCCACGTTGGGCGCCACTTGTCCCGTCCAGCGGGACCTAGTTATTTGTGGGGACGAGGGGGATCCGACCTGAAAGAAAATGGGGGCGAGAGAAGAGCGAAGGCAAGACAGTATTCTGATCAAGCCCTCAAATTTTATTGTAAGACGGGGGTAGATATACACCAGTGTTCAGGGGCAGAGTGGGCCATAGGATACTTGTAAGCAGGGGATTGGCTGCATAGCAGGGATGGCGCAGCGAGTTACATTCTGATTGGTATTTGATAATGGGGAAGGAGGGGGAGAAGAGTATCTCTTGGCGCGCGCGGGCTTTCTTGTTGGCGCGCGCGGGCTCGCAGCTAATCTCCAGGAAGTGAAGCAGGAACCTCATGAACTGTGGCCATCTTGTTGTCTTTGTGTGGCTCCCAACACCTCCTTGCCCTAGGTCCACTACCTCAGCTCCAGAGGGGACCCAGGGTTAATGGGCCAGTTTCTCTTTCTGAAATCAGCTACTTTCTGTAAGTGCACCAAAAACTAAGACCTACATCCCTCACCATGTACTTCTTTCATGTGTTTTGTGTGGCTGCTGGGCAGCCAGCAAGGCTACTTTTTTAGCTCATTTTTCTTTCTTACATGTCAGTCAGTGGCATTTTGGGTTCAATTTTCTGTCTCAGAAAGTATTACTAACTATTGGATTTTCAGAGCCAGTGATACAAATAGAAACTTCTAGTGTCAACTTGAAAATAACATTTTTCTACATATTGCCAAGAACATTTGTTCCCTGAACTCGAATAAGTTCCACCTCTGTACTTAAGTTCTTCCAAAGAACCTGCGTTTTTTAGTTCCAGACTTTTATCTTCAGTACCTTATCATTTTCCTCCGTCTTACTAACTTAATATCCAAATTTTTCAGTCTTTGTTTTACTAAATTACACCCCTGAGATTCTAAACCTTGTCTTGACTTTTTTTGACTCCAATTAATTTTCTTATTTCCTCCCTGAAGTGCTTGAAAAGTGTCCTCTAACTCAAGGATGAAAAACTTGTTTCCCAGAACTAAGAATGAGAGAGGTATGACAGTACAGAATTTCTGATACCTGTTTCTCCCCAGTTACTCCAAAATAATGTGAAGGTGAGGGGTCTTTCTGGCTAATTACTATGTTCTTCTTAACATCAGTGCCATTAAAGATTTATCGTAAGTAATTCTAGAAAAAGAAATTATTAATGGGAAAATCAGTAGTGACTGGAAGAAAGCCAATAATCATGTAGGATGTAGATATCCTGACAAAGTGAATGAAATGAAGACTTCCAGGCAACGGGAAAGAGAATTGTTCCTTGAGCTCACATCCTATAGGAAATTACAAACTCCTGAAACAGGCCCTGAGAATTTCATTTATAAAGAACCTGAAGGAAAAAGGCACTTGTCCCAGCATCTAAATATAGATGGGTAGGTATGCTCTGGGCGGTATCACCTTTATCCATACTCACCACTTCTTGCTCCCTATTGTATTCTAGTCCCTGTGGCAGCAACCAGTTGCCTGGAGATAGAAGCTGATGGCATTTCCCCTGAGCTGCTTGTTTCTACTCCAGTACATTTTTGCCAGTTCTGAGTAAAATGCATGTAGAAACTAACTCAGTCATTTTTATGTATATGCAAACCAAGGCATAGTAAGTATTTAACACCCCACTGAAAATCCTGTGGTCAGTGGGAAAGAGAGCTAGTAGGTATCTGTTCCTCTCTGTCGCTTTAGTAGAAAATTCTTATTTTTATTCTACACGATACCTCAGAAGTTTCATAGTGGGGGAAATCACAGTTGTGATAAACTCTATAACTCATTCTTCAATTAGTTTTCCTTCCTTTAATTTTTCACTCTTGTAAGACCCAGTCTCCAGCTCCTTGGGGTCACTTCCAAAAACAAACTAAATACATGCAAGTCTTCATCTCAGGCTCTGTTTTTGTGGGTCTTAATTTAAGATGTTTGTGCCCTGAAAAGCAGACCTTCAGGACAGGATTCTGAAACTAGGCCACTCACAGTTCAGCAACAATAAGGTTGTTAATACTGATGATAAGTGGTTTGGTGACAGCTCCTGGCATATGAAAGCATCGTGATAACCAGGATTGTCATGGATTGGAGTTAGATTAAGTAAGGTGAAGTACTAGCTCATATTGAATGGTGGTATTTAAACAATATGTGGGCATTTAAATTATAAATGTTTTAAAGTTGACTGGCAGCTTTAGAAGCCTTAAAAAATGAATACAACAAATTTAAAGTTAGCCAGCTATCAACTCAAGGGAAACTATTAAAGTTAGAGTGGCTCCATGGCAGTATTTAAATAGACCCTTAACTCCAGCAGCAGCAGAGTGAGTGTGCTGAATATTAAACTCAGGATGTAACTGTAAAACTAGCAGAGCTAAAAAGTAGAATGAATGCAAACCTCAGTAAGCTTGATATGATACAGTCAGGATTAGGGGAGGAAATTGGGATCCTGAGATCTGAGAAAAGGACATTTTCACAAATCAGCTGAAGTAAAGTGAATGCCCATATTCCCCTAAGTCCTTATGGCCAGAAGAAGTAGCAATCTTCTCCATACAAGAAGTGGCCTTGAGATATGGCCAGTTGTTACCCTGAATCAGATGCATAAAAAAATTGATGCCTGCTCTACTCTTAGTATTGATCCCACCTTCCTTCCCTTATTGCAGCCACACTAATAACTATGCCCACATTTCAGCATAGTCCAAATGGGGAAATATAGTGCATACTGTAGAAGAAAATAGTGCATACTCTCCCCCCAAAAGTATTGCAATATCTGTCTATTGATTCCTGGAAGAAACTGAGGCATATGTGTCAGGATGAACTTTGAGGATGTTGGACCAATGAGGCTGAACAAAATGCTAGGTAGGCAACAGACATTAGATCTAGTGAACAGAGGCTAGCTACAGGTGCCACAGTGAAAAATCATGGCCTCTCACTGAATTTTTAGAGGTAAGCCAGTTTTCATTGATAGAAAGGAAGGCTGTGTCCCCTTTAGGAAGGGCTCGGCAATGCCACTGTTTGTACATATGATATATAATGTTCTATAATTTCCCCATAGGGACTTGTAGTCATTTACCAGAAAAATAAACTCTAGAGATATATTCATGCCCATCATTACCGTGGCTAGGACCTCCAGTTCTATGTTGAATAAAAGTGGGGAGAGTGGACATCCTTGTCTTGTTCCCAAGCACAGGGGTGGTTCACCAAGAAAAATGAAGCAGCAGTGCCTATTACAGGGGCAGTGGATATTGATCAGGCAGAAGCCACAAGGGGCCACTGCTACTTCAACCCTCTCAATCTTACTCCTCAGCCCCTTTTCATACATAACACGGGAGCTTGTGTTTCTCCCTGCCCTAACCTCTATGCCTAAACAAAACACAAAGCCCTCCTGCTAGGATTCCCACTTCCCTTCTGCTACTCTTCCTGGGAAAGTCATATCCCTCTACAAAACGCTCCATTAGTTTTTATATTTGCCTCTGTGATCAGGTGTGCTGAATAGCTTCTCCAAGTTGTGCTAACACATCTCCAGTGCTCTCTGTGAGATTCTCCATTTCTTTATAGGACCATTATTCAGGGCAAGTCACTCACTTCCTCAAAATCTTTTAACACCATTTGCTTTTGTGCAGGTGAAAGCATTCAAGCAGCCACAGAAGCCTACCAAGGTCATCAGAACTTCACTCATGCATTTTGTCAAGGACCAGCAAGTCTCCATAATAAACAGAAATAGGCTGAGACATTTAGACTACTCAGTTCATCATGGAACCAACAGGACATATGAGAAACACAGAAGGGAAAAGGAAGAAAGACAATGCTAAATATGTTTAACAGAGCCTCTTTTTTTATGTTTACTGCACAAGGTTAGGACTTGAAAATGAATTGGCTTTTCAAGAGTCATGCAACAACTGTGTCTTGAATCTCAAGTAAAGTTGCAGTCTCTCTTCTTTGCTGCTTGTCTTCTGTGCAGTGGGGAAAACTCAGCGATGGAATCAGGTACTTCACCTGTTTATGTCAAAGAGACTGAAAAAATCTCTCAATGATACTAGTAAGTCGTCCATGGTTGGTGCCCTGTGTAGAGTCTACAGTGAAGGATGCCATTCCTGGGTGTCCTAGTTAACTTTAGTCCCTATCCTGGGCTCTAACTAAATTCTTACTAATCATTTTTAAAAATACCATCATTTTGTCACAATGTGAGTGAAGGAAGAGAACATATTTAGGTCAGTGCATAAGAATGTACCCTACTGGAAAGGGACATCAATATGTATGATTTATTCATGTCAGGAATGTCTTTCTCAAGGTAAAGAATACCTGGCAGTTAGAGCACGATCCATGCAGGAGCAGGTGAGGAAGGCGGCAGTGGACTTGCCAGAACTCTCATCTCTTTTTATAGCTACAGAAAGAAGATGGACTCCTTAGAGTGTTAAAAGTGTTTTTCTTGGCTTCCTGTCTGGCTCCATGTCGGATCTTCATTAAATGGCTCTATCAGAAGGATTATGCTACCATATCCCAGAGTTCCAAAGAACTTCTGTACAGCTGGGAGCACTTGTTCTTCCCAAGCTGGATTATGTACACAATCACATCAGACTTAAATATCACACACGGTATCTCCACTATGATTAACCTTTCTCCTGGTTTTCCATTGCCTATAGATAACATTTCAAATTCTTGGCATATCATGTTAAAAATTTTAGAATTTTTTGCCAATCTGACATTCCAACCATAGCTACAATCATGTTCTGGCAATTTCCCAAATATACTGTGTTCATTGATCTATTACACATGTTTTCAGTTCAGTCAGAAATGACCTTCTCTGATTGGTCATGTCCTGTGTCCAATCAAAATATTATCTTTCTGAGAAATCTTTCCAAATCCTTGAGCAAATTTTAGCCTTTCCTTCCTCTTTCCTCTCAAGGAAAGAAATTTTTAATTTATTAACATAATTATGCTACCAGAATTAGCTTTTGTCACTATGCTTGATATAGTTTTAATAAATTTTACTTTGTTTATTTAATGCATTATTGCATGAATAATGAATTATATCTTAAAGATTACATGTCACTAGTACCCCTTCTGCTATTACAATAACTTCTTTTTCCTTTTTCCTTTCCTTTTTTTTCATTTTCCTTCCTGCTTTTACCTCCCTTTCTTCCTTCCTTCATCCTTGGTTTATTCTTTATTCTTTTCACTTTTAATTTAGTATACTTATACTTACTATATGTATAACTTTACCACATGTGCAACACTGAAAAAAAGGACAAAATCTCTGGCCTCTCAATATTTTCATCTTAGTAACATGAGACTAAACGTGCCTCATTTGTGTATGTTGAATGGAGACAACGGGTGATGAAGAAATAAAGCAGCGAAGATTGACAAATTGATTTTAAATAATGTGGTCAAGAAAGGTTTCACATACACGTATATATTTGAGCAAATTCAAATTCCTGAAAATGAGGGAGATACCTGTGTCTATCTGGGAGATAAACAAGGACCAGTGACAGTAACATACCTGGTATGTTTGTGGGAAAACAAGGCAGCCAGTGTGGCTGAAAGGGAGTGACTGTAGTGCCTAATTTAACAGAAACCGTTACTGATGCCTCATCCTAGATTTCCAGGGTAGATATATGACTTAATCAGTTAACACTGCTATATAACAATTCACCCCCAAATTAGAGGCTGAACACATTAGATATTTATTATTTCTCTTGAATCTCATGAGCTTCACAGCTTAGCTGATCTAGACCAGATCTGGCAAATAACAGTTGGGCTCAATGTGTCTGCAGCCTGCTGGCATGTCCATTAGGAGACAGGTAGTCTTGGATGGCCCCTACTAAGACAACTTGGCTCTGACCTGATATCTTTTGTCCTCTGAGAGACTAACTCATCCTTTTCCTCATGGTGGAGGCAGGTATCCAGGAGGAAGAGCAGGGGTGTGCACAGCCTCTGGACTTGGCACACTGTCATTTATGTCACATCCTAGGAGCCAGAGAAAGTCACAAGACAACTGCAGACTGAGAATAGAGGAACAGACTCCATTGCTTAATGACAGGGCCTGCAAAGTCATGTTGCAAAGAGCATGGATATGGACAGGAGTGGAGAACTTGCACAATTTTGACAATAAATCTGTTACCCTCTACTCTCTGGCTATAGTTATTGACCTCCTCTCATGTGAAAAATGCACCCACCCCTCTCAAACCCTCTCACTTCTAATCTAATGATGTATTTAACTCAAAATCCAAGATCTTTTATCTACATCCCAGTATGGCATTAATTAATTTGAAGAACTATGAATCAAATAGATATGTTTTCATCCCTCCTTCCAAATATATAAAATAGACAGTGGTGAATAAGAACAGGGTAACCATAATAGACACTCTCATTCAAGAACGGGAAGCATGTATGGGACATAGAGGTTCCTCATGCATTGCAGCTCCATAACTCTGGGAGGTGTTGCTGGTTGCCTCAACTCTCGGGATTGGGAGTATTTCTTGGTCAGGTCCCAGAGCTCTGCAGAAGCAGCATTGTGGTCTTGTTATTTGCTGGTTGCAGGTGTGCCTTCTGAGATGACTTTCCTTATCTGCCCCCTTTTGTTACTTATGAAGGAGAGAGAGAGAAAATGTATCTTTTGAATAACTTTCTCAACCTACTTTCAACCCACAGAAAATTTGAGACTTCAGAAGCCTTTTAAAATTATAACCAGGGATGGCATAACCTTTTGCCTTTATAAGTCACTTAGCACTTGGTGGAATTTCTGTGGGCTTGATATTGAATGGAAGTTCACTCCCTGTGAACTTGTCTTTATCAGTGCCACCTTGGGTATGACAAGCTACTGTGGGATAATTCCCTTGAATTCTTAGAAACCATTTTATCCAGATAAGGGATGTTTTAGTTAGGCTTTTCCAGAAAAAGAAAACAACAGAAACAAAATGAACCAATAGAATGTGCGGTGTGTGTGTGTGTGTGTGTGTGTGTGTGTGTGCATGTGTGTACATGTATAGAGGGGGAGAGAGAGAGAGAGAGAGTTATTTTAGGGAATTGGTTTAAGGGATTATGGCAACTGACAAATCCAGCATCTGCAGGGTGTGCCAGCAGGTGGAGACCCAGGAAAAAGCCAGTATTGCAATCCAAGCCTGAAGGCTGTCTGCTGCTGAATTCTTGCTTGGGGGAGGTCAGTCATTTGTTCTACTCAAGCCTTAACTGATGAGGTCTACTCATGTAAGTGAAGACAGTCTGCCTTTCCTCAAAGTCCACTGATTTAAATGTCAGTCATCCCAAAACAATCAAACACCCAGAGTAATGTTTGACCACATAGCAGGGCACATCACAATGGTTTTACTAGATACTATGTTAATTCTTTAAGAATTCTTAACAAAGAATCCTACGGCACATCTTTAATTTAATCTTTGTTTCCCAGGCTTCATTTGACTCAAAAGATTTTAACAAGTGGGAAACTGGGAAATGGCAAACAGTTTTTTTTTCTTAAGCATTCTTGGCTTCTCTCTGTTCCCTTTAAATTCTGCTTTCAATCTGAACAGTTCCTTCATTAATTTGCACCTTTTTTCTAATTTCTTATCATATGTAGTTTTTTCCCCAAAAGTCTAATTACTCATATCTATATAATTGTTAGATAAATACTCTGCCAAGTTACTGCAGATGATTGATTTCCCAATAATTTCACTACTATATAACATAAATTGACATTTTTCCTGACATAACAATTTCCTCACCATATTTCCATCCCATGTCTGTTGCTTGGTTTCAAAGACAGTGCTACGAATGTTAAGTTTTTTGTCATGACAGCACCTCATGTCTAGCTGTCAATTTCTGTATCAGTTATTTCTGCATAACAAACTGCTTCAGAACATAGTGGCTTATTGTTACCACTTATTATTGCTCATGAATCAGCAGGTTGGCTGTGCAATTTCGCTGATCTCAGCAAGGCTCAACGAGTCTCATCCAGACTTGACTCGTGTGTGTCCTGTAATAATGAGTATGTCAGCTGGATGGAGCCACAGCAAAAATTGCACCAGAGAAGTTCAACAGGCAAGAAATTCTTTATTCAAGACTACTGCAATAAGAGAGAAAAATCAGAAATCAATCTAAATTAAAATTTGCCAAGGAAAGAGTAGGAGAGTTTTTAAGCCTTTGAGTATGTTAGTGACAATGTACTGAAAGACATTGGGGTAGTCATAGGCCATCTGTGTTTGCTAATTGGGTTTTTCAAAGGAAAAATACTCAAAACTTTTTGACAGGAGATGGTTTTGCAACTTGGAGGAAGGTGCCCTGCCCGTGATCGTTAGGCTTCTCTTCTCCTGCAGAGACTGGGAGATGGAGGGTTCTATCTTCATGATTACACATCAGGAGAGAGAGTTTCCAGGTCCTTGAGACAGACCCTAAAACTGACAAGAGGTGTTTTTTTTTTAACTTTACATCTCAAAGAGGGCAAAGAATTTACAATTAGAGGTTTTCTAAAGAAAATGCCTTAGAAAAGGGAGGTCATGGGCATAGAGTCAGGGAGAAGCCTGTCTAAAATTTCAGTAAGCTGAGGGCATATTAAGGCTGACTTGGTCTGGGATGACTGGGCTACGATGACCTCGGATGAGACGACTTTACTTTATTCCAAGGAGCCCCAAACCCTCCAGTAAACTAGCTCAGATTTGTTCTTGGATCAGATGCACAGATGAGAGAGTCCAAATAAAATCAGAAAAGGCGTCTTTAAACCTACGCTCAGAACTAGCACACTGTCACTTCTATTGCCTTCTATTGACCAAATTACAAAAGGGTTTTATAATGGGGCCAAAAGTGTGGCAATAAATTCCACCTTTAATGGTAGGAACCCAGGGAGATGTGGGAATACACAAGGCACTTTGCAAAACAGTGTGAGTTGTAAAATTGGGGCATTTTGCCATTTGATCAATCAATCAGAGTGATTCTCATTTCAGGACTGTAATTGTAATGACATATATATATATATATACACATACACACACACAAATGCCTCTGAAGACCAAGACTTACTGTCTATAATTGGGAAAGATGGATCTTTAAAAAGGCACATTCTGAGATTTTCTCATAGCCATTGGTGTAGAAAACACTTAGTAATCCATGAAATATATTTCAATGGTCACAAAGTAACTTAGCTTAAATTTCAAAAAATTAATGTATCTCTTATGCTTATAGCCAGCTTGTGCAGTCAAGTATTACACACTCTAAATACAGTGCAGAGAGCATGCCAACTTACTTATTGCTCTACAATAAGCTTTCTCCCTGTGGCTCTGTCTGTACTTTCTCCATCTGTGTTGTCACAAGTTCAACTCTATTGAACAGACTTAGATGGCTTGGGGGAAAATGGAAACTTATGGAAACTTTTCAGTGTTGTGTAATTCACAGGACTAAAGAGTCTAGAGTCATGCATGCTGATAATGATATTATTGATACTCAATTTCAGCACCTATAAATAAAGATATTGGACTTTGCTTTTTCCATTTTTAACATTGGTTGTTTCTGGGATTTAGTATCTTTATGCAATTTTTTATGAAATTATTAATTTCAGAGAACTTTGTAATGTTCTTTAAAAAATCTTTGTAGTGCACGATATTGTAGGTGCACTATCTGGAGTTATTGTCATTATTGCAATCTTTTACTGAGTGCTTTTCATATATCAGACATATATTATCTCATTTAACCCTCCCTGCAGATAATCCACTAAGAGATGTTAGATTATCCTAATTTTATAACTGATATTCAAGCAAAAAAACCTTGAAACTCAGATCTTTCCCAAGGTTTCCATAACTAGGAAAATAGAGAATCTCTGTCAGGTTTGGGTCTGTATGATTCAAAGAACATCCTCTTGTCCACTCAGCTCTATTATCCATGAATGCAGAGTAAGAGTGACCACTGCTGGGCCCTCTCAGGATTCTTGCAAGATCCAAAAACATGGGAGGGACAGGTTTTCCCATTCTTGACCACTCCCACTCTAGCAGTAGACACCCACTGTGTTCTTTAAAACCGATCCTCTATATCATGAAAATAATCTCAGACACCTGATAGTACTAAGATTTCAATATTTGTAATTTAAAAATATTTCCTGTACATATTTTTCAGTTTTGAATCTTCACTGGCTGAGACCTTGACTTCTGTGCTAGAAATTACATATAGATATACACAATCTGTATATAATCTCTATAGTATAATCTGTAAAGGGGTTTTATTGTTACATTAAACCCCAATGGATGATCCATACATTAAAAGCCAAAATTCAGAATGATCAGTGTGCTAATGTTCTCAAATTGCAAACAAACAGCGGAACAAGACCCATGAATATTTTTTCCCTTGCACTGAACCTACTTATTTTAGTCGTACTTACTACTTAGTCGCATTTCTTTAGTGTTGGAGCTGGTCATTCCCTTTGGGCACCACTAAAAGATGAGGAAAGCAAATAGTTCCATAAACAGCTACAAAGGAATCTTAAATTACTCTCCAAAGACTGAAGCCACATGGAGGACTGCTGGAAAAAATGGGCGTATATTGCTTGCCTATGTTTATTTAATACTCTGCTAAATATGTGCCTATAATCTTGATTTATATATTCAAAAATCAAATAAAAATTCCACTCATTTTGAGGAAGGAGACTCAGCAAGGGTGTCTCTGTGGCGGCAGTCGCTCTGTACGTTCTCGCCGTGAGGGGAGGGGCAAAAGTAGCAGAGCTATGCGTCAGAATCAAGCAGGAAGAGGCATATGCTGACTCCCCAGCACACGCTGCTTCTGGGCTTGGAAGCCCCGTTCTTGAGTGATGTGTCACGCCCATGTGGATGCCTGTGTGTGTGCATACTGTTTATTTGTTGTATATCTCTAAAGGATAAGTGATTTAGAGACATTATCTCACGTCAGCCCTATCAGGTCAGTCTTGATTATTGCCCCTAGTTGGTGGGTCACTAAGTAATTGATTCAAAATGTGTAGTTTTTATATAATCAGAGGATTGGTATGTAGTGTGCTAGGTGCAGTAGATGATAAAGACAAAATTTGTAGTATTGTTGTGTAACTAAATATGGAATGAAATGTCAGTAAAAGAAACACAAAATACCTGTTTTAAACACAAAGTTGGTTGTTCCAGGCTGTAAAGGAGTTTTTAAGCAAGGAGAGTGAGGGGAGGTCTAGTGGGTCTAGTAAGGGAAGGGCTTTCCCTGCATGAGCAACAGCACAAGCAGAGACATTCAGGTGGAGAAATGTAATCACAACACAGTGAGTCCAGTGATTTGCATTCTATATCACATACTAATATTAGGAAGGAAGGACTAGACATAAGGGAAAGAGGGTTAATCTGGGAAGAATTCTCCAGAAAACAATGTGTCATGGACTGTGTCACTTTAATGAACTTTCCCTTCTCCCTGTGATTTTGCTCTGGCTGTCAATCAAGGGATGCTCACCTTCCTCCCTAGGAAAGAGTTTGCCTCAGATCAGCCAATCACAGACCACTTGAAGACTGAGGTGGACGAACCATCTCTGAGCGCATGAGTGTTGAGGACCATTAGGAGCGCAGCTGCTGGAGTCAGGGTGCTACCACCACAGGACCGACCTTCCTGAGAGGGAATCCAAGCAGGGGCCGCGAGCGGAGAATCAGGGAGAGACGGAATTCTGATGATGTAACCGAACCACTGGTCCTTCCCACAGGGATAATTTCAATTGTTTTGTTTTGTTTTGTTTTTGTCTTTCATCGTGGAGAATTTGATAGCTTTAGCTACACTGAGCAAAAGACTACGGGATCTCTAAACAAAAGGCAAATCAGGATAACACTAATATTTACTACAAAACCTTCAAAATAAGAGTTGTTCCCCTGTGTCTTATTTAGAAGTATTAAAGTGTGTTAGAAGCCAGGAAGAGATGCATTTTTCAATAACCAAACATCATTTATTTAACTTGCGTTGCCAGTCGATTATTTCTTTTATAAGACTCGTTTCACATCCTGCTGCTTTCAAGAGAGCTGCGGCCTCCCCTTCACTCCTCTTACCTCTTCCGTTCTTTCAGTCAGTCAGTCAGCCTATGTGTTTGTTGCTCTTTTCCTATATGTTCCTCCTCATTTTCCATCTCAGAGAGTGAATCTTCTAACTCTGAACTGGGTAAATGACAGGGGGCCTAGGAAATTGTTTTCTTAAAGGGGCTGAATTATTTTTCTATATCCACTGAATGCCATTTTCTTTTCTGCATCCCACACCTAAACAAAGCCGTGACCTGCCTGCCTTCACTTCTTAAATGGAAGTAACCTTTGTCCACGATCTCTGTGTTTTACAGTCATAACTTATACGAATAAAAGTTGATGTAGTGGGTGGGGTGGAGGTAAATTTGAGTTTGTAATGAGGATGATCCTTTATTGTTCCCAACAGACCATGTGTACTCTGTGTAGGCAATGATTGAATAAGTGTCTCCGGGCTCATAAAAGCATAAGCAAGTTACCTAGTAACAGATCTTCAGTGAATCTAGGCTGGGTCTGAGTATAGAATAACTTCTTAGGCTTTTTTTGTAAAGATGCTCTTCCAGAAATCATCCAGGTGGGGGAAGAGATTGAAGTAAGTTACGGTCCCAGGTGACAGCCAGCTCTGTTCTCACGTGTCCTCAGAAATGTAGAAGCCTGATGGGAGCTACTGCAGCTGTTAAAGAAGGGCACAGTGGATCTCTGAGAAAGCTTCAGATTCAAGGAGACACTCTCACAGGATAAAATGTTCAGTCATTAGCCTTAATAAATAGTGATTATTTGTGCAAGAAGGAATGAGCTGCCTATGCACTTGAAAGAAGTTAGGCTAGGCAGTAGTAAAAGCTTCTGACCAGGTAAATGTGTGGATTTTAGAGTGGAGGCCAACGGTAGTGACTGAAGCTATCTCTCTCCAGGTCAGGGCAGGACAGTGCTCACTTGTGATAGGAGTTTCCACAATGCCCTCACAAGATTACTTCTCATTACCGAAATAAATGTTAAGGCATATGTGTGAGAAGAAGGCGTAAGGAGGAATAGATGAGTTCCTCCTCTGCCTGTCTCTAATTCCTGGCATAGAGGAGAAAGAGCTGAAAAGAGAATGGGGGGTGGCATGGAGATAATGATTGAATGAGAGAATGAATGAATGGACATGGAAGAGGGGTAGCAAGGAGAAGGAACAGGGACGGCAGCAGGAAAGCCCCCAGTGCATGCATCCATCATTTGGAGACCTGCAGGACAGGTATGATCAGGTTGAACTGAACATGAACAGTAGGGAGGAATGAGAATGGAAACTGCTGCAAGGAAACAACTTCAGGCCTGAGAGCTGCAGTGTGTGGCAGCCAGGAGAGGGATGTGGCAGCCATCCTAGCTTTTTCTCAGGCTTGGGATAATGTATATCTGAGGGGTTTCTTGTGAACTGCATGAATCCTGGATTCCTTTTGTCCATCTCTTGGTAATAACACTGTGCTTTTTCTTTCTCTCTCTTTACTCTCCTTCCTGTTTCAGTAAATTAGTGCATCAAATCATCTGATTTTTGAGAGCAGTGTGAGACTGGGCCAAGTGTCTCAGTTTGACACATGCTGATTGTGATTTGAAAATGAAGGAGAGAGTAAAGATCTGACACACGTGATGTGGATGGGGACAGCAGTCAGACAGGTCTGGGTGTGATGTCATACATAACAGTGTATGGATGCTGCGGCCTTACTGAGTTTGTTAATCTCTCTGAGACTCAGTTTCCTAATCTTTAAAGTGTGAATAAATTCATTTATTTTAGAAATATAATGAAGAATGAAATACAAAAGTGCTTGACATGGTTCTTGTTATTGAATGTTATAAAATCCCATAGTAATGAGGTAAACAAAGAATCCAAGATTGAATGCTTGATATTAAGGAAGAGCAACAGGGAGTAGAGGGTTCTAAGAAATGCTTTGGCTTAGGAGACAGGCAGAGTTCAGTTAAAATTCCAACCTTTTGGTGTACCAACTCTTTGCACTAGTTAGGTCATTTAAATTTTCATAACTCCAGTTTCCCCATCTGCAATTGGAAATAATAAAACCTACCTTCTGGCTCTTGGTAGGAATTTTCATAATGCTCAGGGAAGAAGAGCTTGATCATGAAATTGAATGATTTAAGGAAAGAAGATATGGGAAAGAGTATGTGTCCTTATGCTATCTCTTCATACAGGCTACAAAGATTGGGGTGATACTGAATAGTCTAGGTAAAAATAATCAGTCCATGATCAGGAGATGAAGAAATTGAGGCTTGAGGAACATCTCTCATTGGCAGTGGATGTCTATAGGTTAGAGATGGTAGAAAACAAAAAACAAAACAGGGTAAATAGGTTGAGTGTTCAGAGCTAACAACTACTAACATGATTGTCCTGTAAAAAAGGAAAGATAAGCATAAAAAGTAAATCCATCAAATAATCACCTTAACAAGCAGTGTTTGCTTCTCTCTGATTCAGTCTGACTTGTCTTCCTAACTAAACATGTAGCCAGATCTCCAGAAGGTTCCAGATTTCCAGATCCCAGGGAACTAGAACTTTCAGGAATCCAGGACATAGCTATTCAGCTTCTCTATATTCCTCATTCCCACTTCTCTGTTTCTCTCTAATTTCTCTCTCTGTCTCTCTCTGTCTCTCTCTGTCTCTGTCTCTCTCTCTCTCTCTCTCTCTCTCTCTCTCTCTCTCTCTCTCTCTCTCCTCTTTATAGAACCCTCTGCTCTGGTCCAGGGACATTCTTCTGGTGGTGGAAGATAGCATCCCTCAACTCTGAAATAATACATGGTGTAAATCCACTCTCATTTTGTCCAAATCATCTCCAAGTCTGCATTAAAAACACCTATTACAGAGAAGACTGTTTACTCAAGTTGTATCAAGTGTCAAAGGATGGTTTAATCAACTGAGGCGAGAGGGTCAGGGTCTTTCTGTAGTCAAGGGAAACAGTGACCTGGTGGATACACAAAATGTAAATAATCAACAATTGCTTAAAGGGATAGGCCCACAGCTCCCAGTTTACAAAGGACACTTAGTGAGTGGCAGTTTTTCAGACTCACTTGCTTTGTTCAGGTGAAGTGATGGGAGGTAGAGTACTGAAGAGAAGAGATGCTCACCTGGGCAGAGTCAGAAAGAAAAAATATGGTGGGTGTTTGTTTCCCTCTGCCTGTCAGAAGAATAGAGTAATAGAAACTTTTGCATCTCTCCTTTCATATTTCAGTTTCCCATCAGGCAACATTTATTTTTTATTTTAGGCTGAGAATTTTCTTGGGGAGCTGGAGTGAGAGAAGTTTCCTATCACATCCTGTTCTAATAAGGGACTGTAGCTAGAGGGAAGGCACCAAATCCAGCATTAACATAAACATAAACCCAGTATTAACCCAGTGATTAATTTCATACATTTCCCCACTCATTAAGGCTAACTGCCAGATGACATTCTCTGCATTTTCTGTCTTCCACACCCCAAGTCACACAGATAAATTCTACTGGTATTTTTAGGGAAACACCTGTATGAATCCGAAGCTTTCATTATGTCAGCTTTTGCATTGATAAATCTCCAAAATTAACTAATTTTGAAGTCTTATAAATCACTACACTGGGTTAATAAAGAATGACAGGGAATGAGTTTACCAGAAGAACAGGGAGTATCAGTCAGTCTTTGTCCTCTTCCTGACCACTTCAGCCAACATCCCCTCCTTCCTCCAGCATAACTCTTCATCTGCGCTGCAGTTGAGAATTATGCCCACACAGGGCTGGCAAAGTGGTCATATCTCAGGTCCTGAGATGGATTAACAACGCTGTCTGTAATATGTGTTGAGAAGTATTCTGAGGTTTTTATCTAGGCTCAATTTGGAAGGAATGCAGGGATGTCATTGCCTTTCCTAGAATAGAAGAGAATTCCAATTATGCCATTCAGTATATACTGCTGCCTCTGTCAAAAGGAACCTCGAGCCTGGGGGACTGTTGTTCCTGTACTAGAATTACATCCTTCAGCATGTGACTGACACTCAACATACGTAATTATGCTCAACACAATCTCTGTCCCTCTCTCTCTGTCACTCTCCACTAATTACACTACGAAGTAGGTGCTATTATCCTTACAGCAGGAGTCTGAAGCGTTGAGAAGTAACATTCCCATAAACACATGGCTAGGGAGTGGTGGAACTGGGAATGTAGGCCAGAGAATCGGAGTCCAGTACTCTTTAACCCCTGTGCTTCCCAGGTTCTAAGGTACTGGGCATTAACACTCACTGAGACATGGATGCGGGACAGTCAGGTAGACCTTTATGAACTTCATAATGGGCTCCTGCACATCAGCTTCACTGCTAACTTGATTCAGATCCCTCACTGTCTCTCTTACTTCCACAATAACCCTACTGAATAGCTATAATTACTCTTAAATATTCATCTTTAGAACTGCTTGCAAATGGTGAAAATTGTGACAATTATAACCATAAATGACAAGGAGAGATTCAAGTATCTCTTACTCTATAGATACTAGGATTTGGAGGAGGGTGCAGTAGATGCACAAAGGCAGACACACTTGCAAGTCCCTATTAAGTCTCAACAAGGGTATGTTTCAAAACAGATTTTTAAAGGGACAAATTAAAAAGAATTCTGGTTGCAATCGAGTGCTATGTTTGAGTATACTTATTGTCAAACAGTATCAAATCTACTTCACTGCAGGTAAATATTTTATGAACTCATTTATGTTTATAATTCATTATGTATCACCTCTCTTGCCTGTCAGTATTTATGGTTTATTTAAAAGGGCAACAAATTCATAAAAATTAAGTATTAGCAAAACCTTCCATACGCCACTTCTCCCTCCCCTAAGTAATTTGTGCCTAGAGCATCTGTTTCAGGTTGATTTATTATTATCAAGCCTTTGCTTGGAAAAGCCCCTTTTCTGCTTATGACTGGTATAGATAAATCTTGGTCTCCTCATTCCTAATCCATTGCCTAGGCAGCACACACAGATGGTCAGTAGTTCACACAAGTATGTCACAGACCATGTAAATAAACCTTCAAATTATTACTAGTACATTTTAGTAATAAAACCAAAATTCTACATAAGAACTGATTGCATGTATACCCCTCCACATTAGTCCCTCTGGGAAAGGCAACAAGTAGGCTTTCTAATGCTGTATGATTTCAGCCTATGATTAGCATGGCTGCTTCACCAGATAGCCAGGGAACATCAGAGAAAGAAGCCTCAATTGGCAGAAAAGAGGTTTCCTTTTCTGTACCCATATTTCAAAGTCATACAGGTTTATATATAAGAAATGACAGAAAAGGGGATATGTCAGTGTGCCATGCAGAAAGCTGGACTGGCACCTGCAAACCAAATATAAGACAGGGAAGGCAGCCCCATGATGCTGTAGAGTAAGCCAGGGCTGTCACAGACCTGCAGCCAGGATCAAATGCTCATCTGACCATTTACGTCCTGGGAGGCCTCTAGCAAGTTACTTAATATTGCAGAGACTGTTTCTTCATCTGTGAAGCAGTCATATGATGGTTCAGATTATTGTGCTGATTAAGTTCACACACTCTGGCTAAATGTCTACACCAAAGTAGTTGTTCAGCAAAATCCAGTTCCCTGACTAGTACTGTCCAGCACCTCCAACAGAAACTAAGATTTAATTTGAGTCCTACACCTATCATTTCAGCAAAGACCTTTTCTTAATTGCCAAATGAACAGCTCTACAGGAAGAAGTCAGCCTTTTTTTGTTAAATACTAATAACGTCAGGGTTGATATTTCTCCTGTGTGTTTGTGAGAGAATGATAAAAAGAAATATTCTGCCTTTAATCCATCTAGCTCTCTCTAGTTGTTTAACTTCTCCTTTTCTCTGGGTAATTGTACCCTGCACTCCTCTCTAATAGCGTCTTGAGAAATCATCCCCTTCCCATCCTTTGTCCACTTAACTCAGGTTAGGTAAATTGTACATTCTGGTTCTAGAGGTAAGCATGGAACTCAGGCTCGGGTTAGTGAAAGCTTTCATTGCTTGTTTTATTAAAGCAATTTCAAAGGAGGCTCTTTTACTTCAGAAATGGTGGACCAGAACCTAATATATGAAGAACATTTCTCCAGAACTAGTCTAAAATTGGAACAAAGAGTGGGGGGTGGGGGGAGAATAGGTTTTGTTGGCATGATTCTAGACCTTAGATCTAGCTACGTCTAAAATATGAACCTTTTGATACTAGCACAAGTTGCTAAAGGGTGAGGGACACCTAACTGAGGCTGATGCGGAAAGCCAGGCACAAGTATTTGGGCACGGTTAGCCAGGAAAATAATGTAGGTACCGTGAGACTCTAAAAGGTAGCACAGGTGCACTGCTGTGTTAGTATGAAAGAATATAGAGGTTGTGAGAATGGGAAAAAAATTAAGAAAGATTGCTGATACAATTTGACAGTGTAGTTCTGTGGTGAAGCATTTTTGTTAGTGGTACTTTCATATTTTCTTTTTATAACTCATCATCCCTTAACTAGAAAAGTGAATGATGGAAAAACTCCTATAAATGAGTGCAAATAATAAAGACTGTACATTTCTGAGGAAGGAAAGCTGAATTATCTGGATTATAAAGCAGTTCAGAGAAATAAGGGTAACAAAATATTAATGGAGAAACAAATGAGAACAGTATTTATTACCAGCAGGATGGTTAAAAATTCTTACTGGGGGCACAGAGGCATATTTTCCTTCATATAAAACTGTGCCTAAATGAGCTTCTCGTGCATTATTTAAAATATTCCTTCCTTCCACACCGTATCTGTTCCCTCCTTTAATGTATTCCTTTCTACCTCTTGAAGAAAGCTCTGGAAAATTCTTTCCATATAAGCCCAGCCTACCACTTAATCCTTCTCTTCCACCATTGTGTTTGCCATTTTCTTCACCAGAGTTCAATAAATACTTGTCAAATGAATATTAAATGAATATTCATTGAATAATTTGTTCATTTATTCAGTATGCAATTACTAAACCCAGACTATTGGGCCCTAGGATTATGGAAATAAAAGAATCAGTCCTTGTCCTTAAGTCACTGACACATGATTGTTTACCGTGGAGAGCTTCCTGAGAGCATGATTTGTTTATTCTTTACCCTGCCTTCTCTGTATATGTCTAGAGCCACAAGATGAAACATCTAGAACATGAATAAATACTAATTGATTTACTCTTTTCATTTTATGCCTTCTGAAAAAGGAAACAAGTAATTTTCATTTCAAGAGAAGTGGAGTTGCCAGAGAGGGATGGTCAAGCTATGTATTCACAGGATTCCTCAAAACGTCTGCTATGAAAATGAATTGAAACAAGACAAAGATGCCCAATCTCTCCATTTCTATTCAACGTAGTACTGGAGGTCCTAGCCATGGCAATCAGACAACACAAAGAATTAAGAGACATCCAGATTGGGAAGGAAGAACTTAAACTGTGCCTGTTTGCAGATGACATGATATTGTACATAAAAAACCCTAAAAAATCCCCTCTAAAACTACTAGATCTAATATCTGAATTCAGCAAAGTTGCCAGATACAAAATTAATATGCAGAAATCTGTGGCATTCCTATACACTAACAATGAACTAGCAGAGAGAGAAATCAGGAAAACAATTCCATTCACAGTTGCATCAAAAAGGAATAAACCTAACCGAGGAAGTGAAAGACCTATACTCTGAAAACTACAAGACACTCATGAAAGAAATTAAAGAAGATACAAATAAATGGAAACATCCCGTGCTCATGGATAGGAAGAATTAATATTGTCAAAATGGCCATCCTGCCTAAAGCAATCTACAGATTAAATGCAATTCCTATCAAAATACCAACAACATTCTTCAACGAACTAGAGAAAATCTTTCTAAAATTCATATGGAACTACAAAAGACCCTGAATAAACAAAGCAATCCTGAGAAGGAAGAATAAAGCTGGGGGGATTATGCTCCCCAACTTCAAGCTCTACTACCAAGCCACAGTAATCAAGACAATTTGGTACTGGCACAAGAATAGACCCATAGACCAATGGAACAGACTAGAGAGCCCTGATATAAACCCAACCAAATATGGTCAATTAATATATGATAAAGGAGCCATGCACATACAATGGGGAAATGACAGCCTCTTCAACAGCTGGTGTTGGCAAAACTGGACAGCTACATGCAAGAGACTGAATCTGGATTATTGTTTAATCCCATACACAAAAGTAAACTCGAAATAGATTAAAGACCTGAATGTAAGTCATGAAATCATAAAACTCTTAGAAGACAACATAGGCAAAAATCTCCTGAATATAAGCATGAGCAACTTCTTCCTGAACGCATCTCTTCGAGCAAGGGAAACAAAAGTAAAAATGAACTCATGTCGCTACATCAAACTAAAAAGTTTCTTTATGGCAAATGACACAATCAACAGAACAAAAAGGCATCCTACAGTATGGGAGAACATATTTGTAAATGACATATCTGAGAAGGGGTTAACATCCAAAATATATAAATAACTCACATGCCTCAACACCCAAAAAGCAAATAACCTGATTAAGAAATGGGCAGAGCATATGAAGAGACAGTTCTCCAAAGAAGAAATTCAGATGGCCAACAGACACATGAAAAGATGCTCCATGTCACTAATCATCAGGGAAATGCAAATGAAAACCACAGTGAGATATCACCTCACACCAGTGTGGATGGCCAGCATCAAGAAGACTAAGAACAACAAATGCTGGCGAGGATGCACAGAAAGGGAAACCCTCCTACACTGCTGGTGGGAATGTAAGCTAGTTCAACCATTGTGGAAAGCAATATGGAGGTTCCTCAAAAAACTAAAAATAGAAATACCACTTGACCTGGGAATCCCACTCCTTGTGATTTACCCAAAGAATACAACTTCTCAGATTCAAAA
This sequence comes from Manis pentadactyla, assembly GCF_030020395.1. Taxonomy (NCBI): domain Eukaryota; kingdom Metazoa; phylum Chordata; class Mammalia; order Pholidota; family Manidae; genus Manis; species Manis pentadactyla. The sequence continues at coordinate 114,734,711 of NC_080026.1, read as the reverse complement.
AGACATATGCACCCATATGTTTATTGAAGCACTATTTACAATAGCCAAGATACAGAAGCAACCTAAGTGTTCATCAGTAGATGAATAGATAAAGAAGATGTGGTACATATACACAGTGGAATACTATTCAGCCATAAGAAAGAAACAAATCCTACCATTTGCAACAACATGGATGGAGCTAGAGGATATTATGCTCAGTGAAATAAGCCAGGCAGAGAAAGGCAAATACCAAATGATTTCCCTCATTTGTGGAGTATAACAATGAAGCAAAACTGAAGGAACAAAATAGCAGTGGATTCAGAAACTCCAAGAAGGGACAAGTGGTTACAAAAGGGGAGGGGTGTGGGAGGGCAGGTGGGAAGGGAGGAGAAGGGGATTGAGGGGTATTATGTTTAGTATACATGGTGTGGGGGAATCACAGGGAAAACAGTGTAGTACAGAGAAGGCAAATCGTGAATCTGTGGCATCTTACTACACTGATGGATAGTGACTGCATTGGAGTATGGGTGGGGACTTGATAATATGGGTAAATGTAGTAACCACATTGTTTTTTCATGTGAAACCTTCATAAGAGTGTATATCAATAATACCTTAATAAAAAATTTTTTTGAAAAAGAAAGAAAATGAATTGAGAGTAGTATAGTTCCAAGTATGCTGATTTGTTCAAAGCTCAGCAGTCAGTTTCTCTCTGCTACAGAGCTAGGTGGAGATTAAGATATAAGTGGGCAGCAAGGATTGAGTCCTGCCATCTGTAGTGTGAGCAAATATTGATATCTTTATGAGATGGTTAACTGTCCCTTCTGGCTGCAGTAGGGGAAAATGTAGAGTCTGAAAAGAGGGAAAAAATTTGCTTTCAGTGAAATGAATCTTTAATGCTAAATTTCTAAATTAATGTAGGATTAGTAGATTTGTCTGAGTTATAATTCATAAGTCAAACTGAACCAACTTTGAAAATTTTAACCAGATATGAGCTAGAATTATATGTTCACTACTACATAAGATATTTTAACACTAGATTCCTTTTTGTTGGTAATGTATTTCTTTTGCTTTTAAAGTTTCTTTTTTTTTTTAAAGAATATATGGCATGGCAATGAAAAAAAAAAAGCAGATGATGGGTTTTTAGTTCTCCTTTACAAGATAATAGGCTTTTGACTGAGAAAGATATATATTTTCTCTTTGCCTCTATCACCTCCTCTAGAAAATAGGGATGAAACTCCTGGACGCTTGAGCTGAGAGGTTATTTAAGATCCTGTGACCACACTTGTGATCACTCCCTGTTCTTAACATCCCTCTGAATCATTCTTTTCCTTTTATGTCAAGTTCTGAGAAACAGTCCTTCACAGTGTCTTTTCTTATTAGATTATACAATCAGTGAGGATAAGGAAAGGGTCTTATTATATGATATCATTATATAAGCACAGCACACAGTAGGTGCTCAGTTAATGTACTTGGAGGGGAGAGAGAGAAGGGGGCAAAAATGAAGAAGATGTGGTACATATACACAGTGGAATACTCATTTACTTTTCAACAGTAAATGTATTCATTTACTCATTCAACAGTTACATGCCATATAAATACCAGGAATAAATACCATATAAATACTAGGTATTATTATGATTTACAGCCAGTAAGACAATGTGATTTCAACTTCACCTCTCCCTCTTTTGTTACACCAGCCTGTCTTCTTTGTGCTCCTCTGAGCCAGCATCCTGTGGGTATTATGTCCATTTTTTCATTCTACAAAGCCTTAGAAACCTAAAGCAGTTATACTTAAATATCTAGTGCATAAACTGAGGAAAGGAAGGACAAAAGAGGAAGAAAAGGACTGGTTTGAAGGTGATAGGAATTTTTCCCAGCTCACTCTTCTGAGTACTAGTTTTCTCAAGCAGATTTGGGCAAGGATCCTTGATGTCTGAAAAAGAACTTCCCCTTAATGCTCCAGTCTGCCCTTTGTGCTATGGAACACATATTTCATATAACATAAGTGTTTTATTTTATTTATTTTTTTATTAAGGTATCATTGTTGTACAATTAATTTTTTTATTAAGGTATTAATGATATACACTCTTATGAAGATTTCACATGAAAAACATTGTGGTTAGTTAAAAATGGTGGGGTGAGAGGTGAGACAGAGGCTTCCTCCTAAAATCACATATAATGTGAAAATATAATTACTACAACTAATCCTGAAAGAGCAACAGGAAAGAGGACTGTGCCTAACTGCATACACCTGGAGAAAAGAGCAGACCTCATGGAACAAAGTAACATACCAAAGCTGTGGCCCTGCAGGACCCAAGCCCTTCCTCCATGCCAGCTCACCAGTGGGAGGAAGAGAAATGGAGCAGGGAGGGAGTGGAGGCCTGGGACTGCTGAATACCTAACTTCGGAGATCTGCTCTGGGAGCACAAACCTACATTTCATGGTGCTTGCATGGTACTCTCATGATTACAGGGTTGGAAAGCTAAGATAGGCAGAATTCCTGGAAAGACTGAGATTCCAGCCACTTGTGGAAAGCAGGGATCCACATCCAGCTGCTCTGGGACAAAAGAAAGGTGGGAAGTCTGAGAGACTTCCTAACAAGGAAGCCATTAGCAAGAGGGCTGCTAAAGAGGCAAGGACTGCACAGAGGTTACTGCTCAGGAGAAAGGACAGGTAGACAAAATTGTCCGGGTGCACTCTGCGCAGCAGGTTTGGAGCTTTCACAATCTGCAGGTACTCCAGCCCCCTGGCTGACTACACAGCTCCACGACCCCCTCCATGATATGCAGCCTACTATGCCTTTCTCCCGGCCAGACCCACCTGGCTCGCAAACTGGAAAACCCTACCCTGGCATTAGGCCAGCCAGAGGGAAGATCTGTCTACAGCAACTACAAATGCAAAGCATAGAGGCTCATACCTGTGTGCTTGACCCACTGGTTCAGGCAGTGGAGACAGGCTTAGCGGCCGGGAAGCAGGAAACAGCTCTTTCCTCCCCCCAGGCACAAATACCACTCCCCTGTGACCCATGACATTGCTTCAGGGGCTGAGAAGCTCCAGAGAGTAGAGCTTCTGAACACTAGAGGGCACCATATACAAATATGAAACAGCAAAGGAACCTCGTTGAAAGTAAAATTATTAATAAAACTCTTGAGAAATATTTAAATGACATCAACCTCATGACTCTTCCTGAAAGGGAGTTCAAAATAAAAATCATTACCATGCTCATGGAGGTACAGAAAAATATTCAAGAACTCAGGAATTAATTCGGGTTGGAGATCCAGTTGTTCAAGAGCACAATGGAGGGTGTTAAAAGCAGATTAGATATGGTGGAGGCAGTGATAAATGGAATAGAAACTAGAGAGGAGGAATACAAAGAAGCTGAGGCACAGAGAGAAAAAGGATCTCTAAGAATGAAAGAATATTGAGAGAACTGTGTGACCAATCCAAACAGAACAATATTTGCATTATAGGAGTAACAGAAGAAGAAGAGAGAGAAAAAGGGATAGAAAGTGTCTTTGAGGAGGTAATTGCTGAAAACTTCTCCAATCTGGGAAAGGTGATAGTCTATCAAGCCATGGATATCCTAAAACAAGGGACACAAAGAAGACAACTCCAAGACTTATGGTAATTAAAATGGCAAAGATCAAGGATAAGAATACACTATTAAAAGCAGCCAGAGAGAGATATAAGATCACATACAAAGGAAAGCCCATCAGGCTATCATCAGACATCACAGTAGAAACCTTACAGGCCAGAAGGGAGTGGCATGATGTATTTAATGCAATGAAGGAGAAGGGTCTAGAACCAAGATTACTTTATCCGGCAAGATTATCATTTAAATTTGAAAGAGGGGTTAAACAATTTCCAGATAAACAAAAGCTGATAGAATTTACCTCCCACAAACCATCTCTAAAGTGTATTTTGGAGGGTCCGCTATAGATGGAAGTGTTCCTAATATTTAATAACTCTCAACCAGAGGTAATAAAACCACAGTAAAAAAAGTAGAACAGGTAATTACAAAGCATATGCAAAATTAAATTAACTATTCCCAAAGTCAATCAAGGGATAGACAAAGAGTACAGAATATGATACCTAATATATAAAGAATGGTGGTGGAAGAAAAAGGAGGAGAAAAAAAAGAACCTTTAGGTTATATTTGTAATACTATATTAAGTGCGTTAAGTTAGACTCTTAGATAGTAAGGAAGTTAACCTTGAACCTTTGGTAACCACAGATCTAAAGCCTGCAATGGAAATAAGTACATACCTATCAATAATCACCATCAATGTAAATGGACTGACTGCACCAATCAAAAGACATAGAGTCACTGAATGGATTAAAAAATAAGACCCATCTGTATGCTGCCTACAAGAGACTCACTTCAAATCCAAGAACATACACAGACTAAAAGTGAAGGAATGGAAAAAGATATTTCAGGCAACTAATTGGGAGACAAAAGCAGGACTTGCCGTACTTGTATCAGACAAAATAGACTTCAAAACAAAGAAAGTCACAAGAGACAAACAATGACGTTACATAATGATAAAAGGGTCAATGCAACAAGAAGATATGACCATTATAAATATCTATGCACCCAACACAGGAGGACCTACATATGTGAAACAAATACTAACAGAATTAAAAGGGGAAACAGAATGCAATGCATTAATTCTAGACTTCAACACTCCACTCACTCTGAAAGACAGATCAACCAGACAGAAAATAAGTAAGAAGACAGAGGCACTGAAAAATACATTGGAACAGATGGACCTAACAGATATCTGCAAAACTCTACACCCAAAAGGAGCAGAATACACATTCTTCTCAAGTGCACATGGAACGTTTTCAAGAATAGGTCATATACTAGACCACAAAAAGAGCCTCAGTAAATTCAAAAAGATTGAAATTATACCAACCAGTTTCTCAGACCCCAAAATATGAAACTATAAATAAATTACATGGAGGAAACAAAAAATCCTGAAAACACATGGAGGATTCACACCATGATCCAAAATAACCAATAGATCAATGACCAAATAAAAACAGAGATCAAGCAATATATGGAGACAAATGACAACAATAATGCAACACCACAAAATCTGTGGGATGCAGCGAAGGCTGTCCTAAGAGGAAAGTATATTGCAATACAGGCCTACCTCAGGAAAGAAAACCAATCCCATATGAGCAGTCTAAACTCACAATTAATGAAAGTAGAAAAAAGAACAAATGAGGCCTAAAGTCAGTAGAAGGAAGGACATAATAAAGATTAGAGCAGAAATAAATAAAATTGAGAAGAATAAAACAATAGAATCAGTGAAAGCAAGAGGTGTTTCTTCAAGAAAATAAACTAAATAGATAAACCCATAGCCAGACTGAAAAAGAAAAAAAAAAGAGAGTCTACTCAGATAAACAGAATCAGATGTGAGAAAGGAAAATTCACTATAGACACCACAGAAATACAAAGAATTATCAGAGAACACAATGAAAAATTATATGCTAACAAACTGGATAACCTAGAAGAAATGGACAACTTTCTAAAAAAATAGAACCTTCCAAGGCAGACCCAGAAAGAACAGAAAATCTGAACAGACCAATTACCAGCAACAAAATTGAACTGGTAATTAAAAACCTACCTAAGAACAAAACCATGGACCAGATAGCTTCACTGCTGAATTTTATCAAACATTTAGTGAAGACCTAATACCCATCCTCCTTAAAGTTTTCCAGAGAGTAAAAGAACAGGGAATACTTCAAACTCATTCTATGAGGCCAGCATCACTCTAATACCAAAACCAGGCAAAGATATCACAAAAAAAAGAAAATTACAGACCAATATCCCTGATGAACATAGATGCAAAAATACTCAACAATATATTAGCAAACCGAATTCAAAATACATGAAAAAAATCATCCATCATGATCAAGTAGTATTTATTCCAGGGATGCAAGGATAGTACAACATTCAATCCATCAACATCATCCACCACATCAACAAAAAGAAGGACAAAGCCACATGATCATCTCCACAGATGCTGAAAAAACATTTGACAAAATTCAACATCCATTTATGATAAAAACTCTCAACAAAATGAATATAGAGGGCAAGTACCTCAACATAATAAACACCATATATGACAAACGCACAGCCAACATTATACTTAACAATGAGAAACTGAAAGCATTTCCTTTAAGATAGAGAACAAGACAAGAATGCCCACTTTCTCCACTTTTATTCAACATAGTACTGGAGGTCCTAGCCATGGCAATCAGACAACACAAATAAATAAAAGGCATCCAGATTGGCAAGGAAGCAGTTAAACTGTCCGTTTGCAGATGACATGATATTGTACATAAAAAACCCTAAAGAATTCCCTCCAAAACAATTTAACTCACTTAGTATACCATTACAAATACAATCTGAAGGGTCTTTTTTTTTTCTTCTTTTTCTTCCTCCTCTATTCTTTATATATTAGGTGTCATATTCTGTAGTCATTGTCTATTCCTTGACTGACTTCGGGGGTGGTTTGTTTGATTTTGCATCTTCTTAGTAATTAATTGGTCTACTTTCTTTACTGTGGTTTTTTCTTCTTCTGGTGAAAGCTATTTAGTCTTAAGAACACTTCCATCTATGGCAGTTCATCTAAAATCCACTATAGAGATGGTTTTGGGGAGGAAAATTACCTGCATTTTAGCTTATCTGCAAATAGTTTAATCCCTCCTTCAGATTTAAATGATAATCTTTCCAGGTAGAGTATTCTTGGTTCTAGGCCCTTCTGCTTCATTGCATTAATTATATCATGACACTCCATTCTGGCCTGTGTGGTTTCTTTTGAGTAGTCTGATGATTGCCCAGTGGGTTTTCCTTTATATGTGTTCTTTTTTCTTTCTCTGGCTGCTTTCAATACTTAGCTTATCATTGATCCTTGCCATTTTAATTATTATATGTCTTGGTGTTTTCTTCCTTGGGTCCCTTGTGTTGGAAGATCTGTGCTCCTCCGTGGCCTGAGAGACTATCTCCTTCCCCAGACTGGGGAAGTTTTCAGCAATTACCTCCTCAAAGGCACTTTCCCTTTTTCTCTCTCTTCTTCTCATACCTCTATAATGTGAATATTGTTCTGTTTCAATTGGTCACACAGTTATCTCAATGTTCTTCCATTCTTAGAGATACTTTTTTCTCTTTGTGCCTCAGCTTCTGTCTATTCCTGTTCTCTAATTTCTTTTTCATTTACTGTCTCCTCTACTTCATCTAATAAGCTTTTAAATACCTCCATTATATGTTTCATTTCAGATACTGTATTCTTTAAAAATTGAATCTCATTCCTGAATTATTCCTTGAGTTCTTGAATATTTTTCTGTACCTCTGTGAGCATGTTTATGATTTTTATTTTGAAATTTCTTTCAGGAAGTTTGATGAGTTTGGTTTCACTTGTTCCTCTTTCTGGTGTTTGTGGGATTTTGGTTTGAACCAGGTTCCTTTGGTGTTTCATATTTTTAGGTGGCACCCTCTAGTGCCCAGAAGGTCTACTCTCTAGAGCTGCTCGGCCCTTTGAGCAACGGCAGGGGTCTCAGGGTAGTGGTGCTGGTTCCTGTCAGGAGAAATGAGCTGTTTCCTGCTTCCTGACTTCAGTGCCTGTCTTCACTGTCAGGGCCAGTGGGCCAAGCACCCAGGTTGTAACCTCTATGCTTTGCACCTTTAGGTGCTATAGGCAGGGCCTCCCTCTGGCTGGCCCGGTGCAATGGTGGGGGCAGCTGGTTTTTTAGCTGGTGCTGGCAGGGAGGAAGGCAGAGAAGGCTGTGTATCATGTTGGGGGTCTCGTAGCTGAGTAGCCAGCTTGGGTGATGGAACACCTAAAGCTCCCAAAAGTTCCCATCCTGCTGGGCAGAGTTCACCTGGACAATTTTGTTCACTCTCCTTTCTCTTGAGTAGCAAACTATGTGTAATTGTGCCTCTTTAGCAACCATCTCATTGTTTGGCAGTCTCTTAGACTGCCCACCTTTCTTTTTTCCCAGGTCTTCTGGATATGTATTCCTGTTTTCCACAATGGGCTGGAATCTCAGTCTCTCCAGGTATTCTGCCTGTCTTAGCTTTCCAATCCCCCTGACCTCCAGAGCACCATATAATGTAGTTTCATGCTCCCAGAGAAGATCTCCAGGCCTGGGTGTTCAGCAGTCCTAGGCCTCCACCCTTCTGCACTGTTTCTCTTCCTCCCTCCATTGAGCTGGGGTAGGGGTAGGGCTTGGGTCCCTCTGTATCATGGCTTTTGTATATTACCCTTTTCCTTGAGGTTTTCTGGTTTCCCCAGGTGTAGACAGTCTGTTGCAGCCACCTTTCCTGTTGCTCTTTCAGGATTTGATGTATTTGTTATATTTTAGTAATATGTGTTGTTTTGAGAGGAGGTTTCTGTTTCACCTCTCATGCTGCCATCTTTAATCCAATCCTGATGTACAATCTAATGAATGTTTCACATGAGCAACATTGTGGTTACTAAATTCACCTGTATTATCAAGTCCTCCCCACATACCCCATTACAGTCACTGTCCATCAACGTAGTAAGATGCTATAGAGTACATAAGTGTTTTATATATTAACAGGTATATATTTGTAAACACAGAGTGTAGTGGAATGAACATGTATTTTAGAAATAGCAGATCCTAGGTTCAAATCAAATCTCTACTACTGATAATCTGTGATCTTAAAAATATAACTTCTTTGAACCTCCTTTCTGTCCTCTTAAATATAGCATAACAATACTTACTCATGGTGTGCATTAAATGAAATAATGCATGTCAGTAGCCTGTTCTGTGTGTGGATATTGGATAAGTAATAAATATAAAATCTTTAAGATTCTAACATGCCAAAATTCAGAAATCAAATTTGAATAAAATTCACAATTTTTTAGTGAATGTCACTAACAGAGGTTAATCTGATTTGTCATAATCCTCAAGGAAAGCCTATCTGTCTTTATTTAGTTCTTTGTTGGTATGAGAGGGTTAGACTCATATCAGAATCAAGGCCTTGACCTGACAACCTCCCCACCACCCAGAATCCAGTCTTGGTAGTGACACTTGTTTAAGGAACATCAGCTGTTCTCGACTGGATCATGCTGTCATGAGGGAAGGGCTGTCTGTGGATGGCTGACAGAATGCCTTGGATTATTCCTCAAACCAGGGAGCTGCTTCTGGTACTGGGCTGTTTTGTCCTGAGATTCTTTAATCACTTAGCATCCTATCTCCACAGATTTAATCTTTTTTCCAAATGACCTGGAAGTTGCAGATAAATGCTTCCTCTGGTCTGGGAATTCATAATGGGAAGTAATTAATTACAGGTTAAGAAAATAAAATAGAAAATAAGGTAGTAGTTTCAAAGTTCTGAACAGAGAGAGTCAAGGGTTGGACCTGAACTAATTGGTTTCCTGGTAAAGTTTTCCACCAGGGGCTCTGAGAGACCTTTTACTGTAATGAGTATTTGCCAAGATTAATGGCTTCTCTAAGCTACTGCCAACCAGTTACCATGAAAAAAGGTGGACAAGTCTAAAGTCAGAAACAGGCTCCCAAATTTCCTGTATTTAAAAGGAATATTATACGAAGAATGACACTGTAGTTGGAAGTGATTAATTTGCCCTTCTCTGAGTCACCACCCAAGGGAAATTATTTGAATTTTATTATTGTGCAGACTCAGATTTGTTAGGATTTGGTGGGATTTGCTTTGTCAGAAATTTCTGAATTATGCTGCAGCCACTATGGAAAGCAGTATGGCAGTTCCCAGAAAACTAAAAACAGAAATGTCATATGATCCAGTAACTCCACTTCTAGGAATTTACACAAAGGAGACAAAAGTCTCTGGTTTGAAAATATATATGCACCCTTATGTTTATTGCTGCATTATTTCCAATAGCTGAGATATAGAAGCAACCAACGTGTCCATCAATAGATGAATGGGTATAGAAGATGTGCTACATATACACAATGGAATATTATTTAGCCATAAAAAGGAAAGAACTGTCATTTGTGACAACATGTATGGACCAACAGGGTATTATGCTCAGTGAAATAAGCCAGGTGGAGAAAGACAAATACCAGATGTTTTCACTTACATGTGTTCTTTAAAAACAAAACACAACAAAATAAAATGAACAGAACAGTAGTATATTCAAAGACACTGAGAAGTGACTGGTAGTTCCCATAGGGGAGGATTTGAGGGGTTTGTGTAGGGTGTATGAGAGGGATAGAGAGGCACCGAATCTTAATCATAATATAAGATGATCATAAGGGTGGAAGTGCAGCATGGAGAATATAGCCAATGATTCGGTAACATCTTTCTATGTTGATAAGCAGTAACTGCTCTAGTTGGGGTGAGGAACAAAACATAGATGTTTTGTACTTGAAACCAATATAATATTTTTCAATTAAAAAAACAAAAAGCTTCTAAGATAGAGCTGAAGATTTCTGATCCCCAAACCTGAGCCTCTACCTATAGCCCCTCTAAGCCAGTTAATTAAGAAATGTCTGTAGTTTTATCAGTTTTGAAATGATTTATGTTTCTAATATTGATATACTAAATGACCCTTTATACCCTAAATTGATCAGTGAATTAGCCATTCAAAGATGTTCTTCTCTTTTAAGGCCTCACTGTACGTTTCTAGTTCGGGAGACAGGATATCACATGCAAAGTGATAGTAATAGTATTTCATGTTGTGTTAAGTATTGAAGACAGTAGTTCTGACATCACCAGTGTCCTCTGTGATAAGTGAGGATTTCCCAGAGGAAGTGACAGTTAACTGTGTTAAAATAAATAGGACTTGGATGAGTGGAAAAATAGGGTAGTCCTGGGAAGTGGTATCTCATTAATATTAATGAAGAATCTTAAAAACACAAAGATTTGTTTGGTGGTATAACACTTTTACTTGTCTCCAATCAAAAGTTGGAGTCTATTTCATATCCCTTGAACATATCCTGGCCTGAGTAACTTGCTTATAAAAAATAAAAAATGACAAAATGATGCTGCATGACTTCCAGGGATAAATGATAAAAAGTGGTGTTACAGCTTCTGCATAACTGTCTTTTATGGCATAAGGACTTTGGGATCCTAAACTGCCATGTACAAACTCTGACAACATGAAAGCCACCATGATGGGGAGACCAGATGGAGAAACTACATTGAGAAAGATGGAGGTGCTACAGAGATCCAGCTGATTCAGGCCCCGGATCTTCAGGTCTTCCCAGTTCATGCACCAGATATGGGAATGAAGAAGCCTTCAATAAGTCACCTGTCTTAAACTGCATGAGAAGCCCAGGCAAAGAATGCCTAGAAGAATGATAGTAAATGCTTGTTGTTGCTCATGTCTCTAAATTTGGGTATATTATTACATAGAGCAGATAACAGAAATGAGAATAGTGACAGGGTCAATCTTGCTGTAGAAAAAAATCCTGGGGACAAAAGTGAAATAAAAGTAGAAAGCATTGTTAGACCAGACAAAACCTTGAATGTTGGGCTGAAAATTCAACTTTTTCTCTTTGACTAAAGCAAAACATTTGGCATCGTCAGAAAATAATTCTGGTAAGTACATGCAGACCATGACTTGGAAAGAGGTGACTGAGTCTGGATAAGAACATTACTGAAAGCTCTGACTCACAAATAGCACAATGAAAACCCTAAAAGAGTGGAATGATGGAAATGGAGATAAAGAGATTGATTCTAAACTCAAAAAGAACACCCCCAGTTTGCTGGCACGTCAAATATTCCTGCCTTATTCTTGTTTTTATCCTTATAGTGCCTTCCACATTCTGACACATGGTAGGACCTCAACACATATTTATGGGCAAGAAAGAAATCATGGCTTAATAAAAAATTTTCTGGATTAAGACAGGAAGAGCATGATTCTATTTTTGGCTTCACAATTTACTGATCATGTAAAAAGTAAACTCCATGGGACTAATTTTCATCTATCGAAAATACAATGACACTATCTGCCTCATAGGCTTGCTACAAACGAATCATCTTCCTTTTAACCTCCCCTTAGCCAGTTATATCAATATCCATGACTTCTGCTACCTTGTATAAGTATAGCCTTTTAAACATACATCACTAACCCCAATCTGTCCCCCTAATTCAGACCTATAGACCCACCTAACATTTCTATCAGAATGTCTATAGATAACTCAAAATAAACACGTCAAAAATGAAATTGGTCACCTCCTTATTCTGATGTCCCCATTAATACCACAGTCTAAAAAAATGGTCTTTCAAAGGATCCATGACTTAATCAAAATAAATAAGCTTTAATGACAAAGTCTGGCTCCAGTGAGAGAGTATCAGAAGAAAAATATTTATTTGAGAAACAGTCTGGCATTACTTACAGTTCCCACCATAATAACTAGCTATCTCTTCTAACTAAATTTAGGTTTGCCCAAGTTACCTCTTAATCCCTGCATTTATTAAGTATTTATTAAAATGAATGAATTAATGAATGAAAGCCTGAATGTGGCTTACACATTCAGTGTATACATGTGTAATTGATGAATTTAAAAGTTACCTGCACACATACACACATGTGAGTGCAACTACAGCTGAATCAGCTGCATCCCAAAACGAACAACAAAAAGTAAAATAAAATATATAACCAGGATGGCTAGTGATACCATAGACTGCATAGGTGTTTGTGATCATAAATTCATTTCCTTTTGTCTCTAAAATATGTCTTAATTTCCTTTACTTTGAAAACACAAAGCACCTGACTACCTGAATGTTTATTCAATGTAGGCTCAATGCATTCTTTTCCAGAACAAGGAATGTGGAATAAACTATAGTTCCTCACTCTAGAAAAGCAAGTGCGATGGGGAGTTTTGAAAAGTTTTTTCTCTTTAGTGACTGCTTTTAAAATTATTCATTTATTTTTAGCAGCCTGAGCTGATTTACCTCTGGCAGGTTTGGAGGTAGCCCGGGCAAAAAGCCCAGGTTTACTGAGGGTGACTGGGACAGTTTAGGCTGATGGAAAGCAAAAGCCAAACTCTACAATCTGCATAAAAGGAGGCTAGGCTTGTGACTACCAAAGATGCCGCCTGTTTTCTAAGATCCCAGACTTGCTTCTGTCTTGCTTTTCAGATTCTTCTGTATATGAAAGTTTCAGGTGTCACCGATTCCCAGGAATAAGTCGTATCGTGACTGCATGATGACGTCAGCTACTTCTGCACCCTACACGTACCATGGTGACATCATTGCTACACCCCAGACCCTTAAAAACCCATTCTTCAGTTGCTGGTTAAAAGATCCAAGGTCATAATAAACAGATACGAGGTTTTTTTTACTAGTAGGAGGAGAAACTGATATTTATGTAAACCAAACTCATTACCAAAACATATTTAAGCTCAGTTAGAAGCAAATATTTACCAGAGAGTCATTTAATCACTACATTTAGGAAGTTTTATTTATCTGAAGAACTAAGCATAAGCTTTAGCTTCACCTACTCTTAGGTCACCAGAAAAATGGGAAAATATGGAAAAATAGTGATTGCACATATTAGAGAATGACAAGAAGGCAGCAAAAATTCAAGGCCAAGGAAGGAAGAGGCATTTTGTTAGAGCTGTATTTCAAGATTTTATCCTTGGGGCATTCCACATTACTATGGTGTACAACTCATGTAGTAGACTGAAGGCTTATTGGTTTGATGTGGTAAAGGGCACAGACTACTACTGTCATAGTGACTGGAAATTGAGAGAATAATACTCAAAAGGAAAGAGCCACAATTGGGGGAGCCTCTAAATTTGCATATGAATTCCTTTCAAATCCATAACTGACCTCTGAATTTCATGCATAGGGGAAAATCCAAAAAACCCAGTAGGAAACAATAACTACAAAGCTGGAACAGCTGAATAGAGCTTTCAGCTTCTCACCACTATAGGGGGAAGAACAGAAATTTGGAGTTTGATTCCTACTAAATTAGGTAGGCATGGTAAAAACATGGGGCTTTCCACTGAAACCCCAGGAGGGCTAACTAAGTTTAGGAATAAAGGCTGGATCCCAGAACTAAGAATTCACCATAAAAATAAGGGCAAATCTGAAGGAAAAACACACACACACACTCTTACAATGTATAAACTTAAGAATGCACAATTTTAATGTGATTAATAATTTACTTATCTATTAGAATAAAAACAAACACTCTTCTGAGGAAGATAGCTGAAGACAGAGTATACATTGTGTCATTTAAAATGCCCAGTATGCAATCAAATTTTTCTAGGATTGCAAAGAACCAGGATAATTTGAGCTAAGATTACAAGAAAAAGCATCATGATGCAGGTGTTATATTAGCAGAAAAGAAAAGATCTCAAGGTTAAAAAAATAGACAGATAAATTAACTACTTGTAAATGAAGTAAATAGAATGTCTAGGATCTCAAATTAAAATGTATGAATTGAAAAATGTAATGACTGAGCCAATTGAACAACAAAAGAAAACAGGGTCAGTAATAATAAAAACAGATCAGTAGAAAATACTTGGCAAGAAAAGAGTAAAAAATAGATAAGCAAAGCCTCAGTAACCATGAGATGATATACAATGACTTAGCATATGTATAATAGGACCCGTGGAAGGGGGGGAGTTGTGGATTGCTTATTAACAGTTATGATATTTATCACTAATACTTATTAAGCACTGAACATGTTCTAGGCATTATGCAAAACCCTTTCATATATAATATCCCATTTAGTCCTCTTATCAACTCCATGTGTTAGGTATTCAGACATGCCAGTTTCATAAATGTATAAAATGAGACTCAGAGAACTTAAGTGGCTTTCCCAAATTCCCTCAGAGATAGAAAAATCTTATTGCCACACATATCTTAAGTCTGCCTAAGCCCACACTTGTGTTCCTGACACATCTTACCTTCCAGTAATAAGTGTATGAAATATTTCAAATATTCTAAATCTACCCCTACTGAAGTTTTAATGGAGATTTTATTCTTCAGACTCTCCTGACTAACTGAAGAGGAAATGTTTCAGGCATCATATCATAGCACCATTCTACAGATTGAAAAAAATGAAATGTAGTGTTTCAGAGCCCGTTTGTGTGAGCTTACAAGAGACAATTGTACACATTTCTCTCCAGGTGCGCATGCAGGGGCATCAGGCTAGTAACTTGAAATTGGCATGGCAGTGTTTACACTATGGAGATGGGCAAACACTGCACATCGGAGCTTCCCCCCCATCACACTTCCTCTCTTCACCCCACCCCGAAGAGCCAGTGATAAACATTTGTGAGCATACCTCCGACATGTACCAACATAGCACTGAATCCTCTCTCGGTGACTTGAATTAAAACCTATTTTTCCATGAACACACACTACAAAATTAAAGACAACATATATATTCACATGTAGCATGAATCAAGGGCAGCAGATACATGGTATCTCCAATTTGTTTTCTCTGTATGTATAGGCTTCACTTTATTCTCTTCATTGACTCCATTCTCAGACAGGCTCTCACTTAGTGATTAAAAGATGACTACGGAAATTCCAGGAGGAAAATAAATTTAAAAAAAGCATGGTTATCCCAGTGACATCCTAAGATTAGTTTTATTGGTTACAGCTTAGTTCCCTAACTACCTGTGTATCGAATTTTGTGGCCAAAAGAGGTTCAAGCCTAAGTCACATGCCTCTTTTAGGAGCTAGAAGTGGAGCCAGCTCTGCCCAAAGCGCAGCTTGAGATTAGAGGAACTGCAGTTCCTCCAAGAGCAGTGAGGGCAGGTTTACCAAAAAGGGGGATTCCGAGTTGCATGGCTAAAGGAACAGCAGACTTCCAATACTCAGCATACACATGGGTATTCTATTTTAAATGGTGTGAAATAAGAATTACATTATTTCCCAGACCAACACAGGGAATAAAACTGATAATACCTCTCCTCTCCAAGATTACAGACTTCTGGCCTTGCTACATTATGCAGGTCTTTTATGCCCACAGGAGGCCTCTCTGATGCAATACCTTCCTTGCTATGGAACAAATTAAGTAGGATTACAATCAGATTTCTTAGTAGCTGACATTTGTCTACATAGTGTCTTAGATGCTGAGTGGCCATCTAGCACAGTCCCAGAGCAGTGTGGATGAATGGACACTCACTTGGATAAAGGGTGAAAAAAAGAAGAAAGAAAAGCAAGAACTTTATTTGTCTAATGTTACAAGCATATTTATATATAAAAGAGCATGAGTTTAATCTGTGGGTTTTTCAAGTGATCTGGGATTTAGCATAAGAATTATTAAATGCAGTGTGAAACCTTGTGAAAGAATGTGATTCTATGTTTTAGTCTTACTTAAAATGAATGAGGCTGCCAGTTCCCATTTCAGCAACAATATTTTATAAAGCTATGCTTTGTAGGTTGATCCTGCTGCACACATGGATTACTAGAGAGGTACTGCTTGGGTTTCCAGAGCAGAGGAGTAGTCCTTGGAGACATAGTTAAAGAGGCAAACAGAGACAGGTAAATCTCTGCTTTCAACTTATTTTCTTCTTTTTCACTTTGCTTTGTTCTTTGAATAAGGTTACATTTGCTGTCACAGATGCTTCATTCTGCCTTGAATATGTATACAATCCATTCATCCAAAGTAAAGCTGGTCCACATATTCCCACACCAGAGTCTTGGGTGGGAACAAGGATTCTTTTGGTCAAATGCCTGTTCAAATGTCACTATTATAGAAAGATATGTAGAGAAAGACATATATCTATATGCTGGCTCAAGATGATCTTTTCTCTAACACAACAATGCACTCTGAAACTTTTGTACTACAGACCTTACCCTTACTACTTTGGGACACACTACGTAAATTTGTATGCCCTTCCCTTCAATACATCCTTTAACCCTCCATTAAACTAAACCCT
Organism: Manis pentadactyla; assembly: GCF_030020395.1. Classification (NCBI taxonomy): domain Eukaryota; kingdom Metazoa; phylum Chordata; class Mammalia; order Pholidota; family Manidae; genus Manis; species Manis pentadactyla. The sequence continues at coordinate 114,717,866 of NC_080026.1, read as the reverse complement.
ATTTGCTGCCAGGCAGCGCATCTGGGGAAGTCTCTCCCTGTGCACTAGGTGAGACCTCAACCTGGATGGGGCAGGGTTCTTGACTCTGAACAGGAAAGAATTCTCAAGCAGGTTGCACAAGTGTAGGTAAAGAAGAATTCATTAAAGCAAGAGCAGCAGCTAATGACAGCTGCTTTGCAGGCAGCAGAGAGCAAAGAAGAACAGAGGGAGAAAGGGAAGTTTTTTGAATTTCTGCATAGGGCAATCCCTTGCCAACTCCTAAAGCCAGGGTCACCTGGCCTCCAGTGTCTGCTTGAATCTGCATGGCCTGGAGACTAAGCCCCTTACCATCCCAGGCCTTGGGGGAGCCACAGAGCACTGGGTGGAGTGAGATGGTTTTGAGAACTTCCCAAAGGCAAAGAAAGGAGATTTGGGGGCAGGCTACTAAAAAGCATGATCGTACAGCTGCAGTCGTGTCAGGGTCAGCCGGGAGATGGGAACTTGCAAGCCCAAATCAGAGATCTCAGCAGCCCTTCCCTACTTGTCTGAAGTAAGGCAGAGAGAGTGCAACTTGTACTTAAGTCTAGAAAATAGAATGAAATAGCAAAGTAACAAAGACTCGTACCACTGGAAGAGCACAGAGACAAAACTCACTAAGTTGAACAGAGAGAAGTTTTTATTTAAGGCAAAAACTGCATACTCAAAGGGGACTGTGGGTAACCTCAGAGAGGAGGCACACTTAAGGGCTTAGGATTCTGTCTTTTAAGGCTTTCAAGAATGGGGCAAAGGGCAGGGGGCAGGGGGTTTGTTGGGCATAGGCTTAACTTGTTCTCATGATGTCTGTCTCTAGTGAGAAACATTATGTCACTATCCATAGTCTGTCCTCTAGATATTCTGTAAGAAAAACTTAACACAAGGAATTTTTTGATACTGTTCTTCTCCAAGATTGTTGTTACCCTCAAGCAGTGGGGATGTATCATTTAGGACTACTTGTCCCGCCTTAAGATAGGACCGGTTTTTGTCTGATTACCATAAAACATGTTAGAGGTCTTACCCAACTCTCCAGTTTTTAAAATGGAATCTTAGCCTTAAGATGGAGTCCCTTCTGTTCTTACTATACTATTTATATCTTGGCATTTTTAGGAAAACTAATCATGTTGCTTGTCCCATGTGTGCCCGACTTCACTGTATTCATTTTGCAATGTCACATTTATTCATATCATTCATTTTCCTGCCACAAAAATCTTTCTCCTTCAGACATCAATCTAAATACTGTCCACATCCTAAGACCTGTCTCTTATCTTATACCTCCTTCGCAAATTATCACCATTGTTGGGGAGGAAGAAATTTTCTTACCCCTTGAGGTTCTTTCAGCTGGTCTAAGAATCAAATTGACATGACACAGATTAACAGGAGAAAAAAAGTCAAGTTTAGTAACATACATATGAAGAAGCCATAGGTAGGGGTTACAAAGCATCCAGGCAGAATGAGGTATATATGTCATCTTGAACCAAGGAGAAGAGGGTAGGGGTCTGAGACTTCAAAGGAAAAAGGAAGCAATTCACAAGAATATGAAAAGAGTAAATGTTTGGTAAGCAAAATACTGATGGGCCACAGAGAAACAGTGAGGGAGGACAAAGGAACTTTAATACTCTTAGCCACATCCCTCCCTGTCTACCACCCCTAGTTTACATCATAATGTAGCTATCTAAGGTGATAGCTCTCTTCCCGGAGCATCTAAATTCTTTTTATGCAGTTGGGGGTGGGAGATCAAAGTTTCTTTCTGAGTCTTGGGGGCTTTGATGGTTTTCAGCTCACCTGCATGTCTCAACGGCACACCATGGGGTGCCCTGCCCTTGGTTCCTGCACCATCTACATTCATTGGCCCGTAACTGAAACCCTGTATCACTTATCATCAGCATAATTCATTTTACTGTTTATTCGTGGGAGTTCTTTTTCCTTATGTATTTCTTTGTTTTGTTTTGCCTTTTACATTTTCGGAGCCAGAGCAGCCTCTGCACTCCTAAACAGCTGGGTCCATGACTTTGCGTCCCTCTTATATTTAAGTTTATAGTAACACTTCCTGCTGTAGTGACCCCAATTCTTTCCTCATATGTTACCACATTTTTCTAACTACTGATTTCTTAGTTCTCAGATTTGGTGTATTTCCATAGTATATGGGGGATATGGAAAAGTATATGTAAAGACACATTCGTGAGATTCACTCCTGAGGTTCCAATTTAGAAAATCTTTGATAGATTCAGGGATTTTGCTTTTATTTTTATAAAATTAACCCAAATTATTTTGAAGCTAGAGAGGCAAGACTGAATTTTGAAAAAATGTTTATGAGGAACTTTGGGCTGATTCCTTTCAGAGTATTCATGAAGCATTAGTAAATACTTTCCTAAAAAAATGAGAACAGCTCTGATGTCCACATACCACATGGCCCTCAAAATTCTAAGCATTAAAAAAAAAAAAAAAGACTGGAAGTAAAAGAGATTGCTTTTGAAAATGTGAAGTTTGAAGACACCCAGCTGCCTTTGTGCCTGGAGATTCCCCACCTGGGACAAGTTCCCTATGAATTCAAGGATACTGAAAGAGGACAAGGGGAAGGGCAAACACTTCCTCTCTGGTCCCCAACCAGCAATCCTGCTGTGTCCATCCCTCTGGCTGCAGCACTCGCTGTCCTGCCTGCCCCTTCCGGGAGGGACTCCATGGGTAGGTCCCTGGTGACTGGCAGGTACCAGACCAGTTAATGTACCAGGAATGGAGGGGAGGAGAGAATGGCCATTTTCTCTCCAGCCCTTGCCTTACCTCCACCAGAGGCTCTACCACGTAAACACTCATTGTTGTGCAAATAGGTTAAGACCAGGCAGGAAAATTTGGAAATTGTGGGTGAAAACTTCCATTTACCCCACAGATGCTGAGTAACCCAGGTTCCTTTCACAAGTGAATTTTCCATGCTGGTGATTCCACAGAGGAAAGCCATGTACTTGGGTGGCCAGTCAGGTGTGCAAGTGTCATCAGCTGGAATCACAGGCTATCATTTACCTGATAAATCATGTTGTTTGATTCTCTCATTTTTTATTCAATTGCAGTTGTTGCTAAATGGTCATAAAAGAATCCAATCCTATTCACAATCAAAATATTTTTATACGATTGGGGGGTCACCTGCATATTTACCAAATAAGCAGCTTTGGGGTCGGGCAGGATGTTGTGCCATTGGTGACTCATCCAGTGCCCATTTAACAGCTCGAGAGAGGTTTTCTCTTATGAAGCTCCAGAAACTGGACTAGGGAGCCATGAGAGACACAGAGGTAGAGCTGAATGGCATGATAGGAACGGTGCCATTTTGGTTGCAGGAAGCATGGGTTCTGGTTCCTAGTCTGTCTGAAATAATGATAGCTAACTTCATTAAAACTTTTGCTCAGAGTTTTCCTTCATTTTCTCATTTGAGCTTCACAATAATGTTGCATTGTCCATTTTGTAGCCAAAGGGACCATGTTAGGATTAAATGATTATGCAGAATTTGTAAGTGATAAAATGGAGATTTGAAGCAGGCAGGCTGATTCTGGAAATTACTCTGTAGAAAACATGGAAATTCCATGGCCAGGATTCTCACCTGATCTTAATTTCACCCCTTGTATATGTGTAATGAAGTAATACTTAGCCTGCTGCACACATATCTACTTGCATACTCATTGGCAGTAAGCTATTTATGGCCAATGTCACTTTAAGAAGAGTTCCGCCCAGTGTTAGGAGCAGAGGAAAGCAGCAGAAACTTGTGCTAAGAAGCCGGAGAGCAGAGCCTATAAAAGAGGGAAACAGCAGAGTCCCATGCTAGGAAGAGAGAAGGGAGTCTAGGGAAACAGCAGGAGAGAGTGAAATGGAGCCACAAATAGTGGCAATGGCTGGGGAGCAGAGGCTGGAGCCAGGGCAGAGGCTGAGATGGGTGGACAGGAGTCTAGGGCTCGACCTACTGCTGTGAAAATAAAGTTTGGTATGAGTCCCTCTTTATCCACAGTACTTTGTTGTCATTACTTGGTCTCAGCAAATTCATAGTGAACTTGCCCAGAGCTGAGGACACCCTCCGTCCAGAGCTAGCATTTTGTGTAAGTGGTAAAATGGAGTTTTCAAACAGGCAGGCTGATTCTGGAAACTACTCCAAACCACTAAAATACTGGAACCCATGTTAGGAATCTCATATAACTTAATCTATACACATTTATAATATAAGTTACATATATGCATATGCCAGTTTTGTGTATTGCATAAGATTCACTTATAGCTCGATTAAAAAAGAGTTACAAGTGAATTCAAGAAAAATTAAGTGCCTACAATGTCCAGACAGGTAATGTGGAGCATGTAATTATCCTGTTCAAATGAGTATGGAACATTTCCCTCTAGTCCTCTGTTACTATGTGGGAATACTGAGATAAAATTGCAAGGTCTCTCAATATTTCTTCCAGAATAATATGTGAAATATTGGACTTTTAAAAATTAGCTAAAAAAAGCTGTGACAAATAGAAAATCATATCTGTAACATGCTAGCTAGCCTGAGTTCTATGCATTATACAAATGTAGTATTATTAGTAGAAGTAGCCTTTTTACCAGAACACTGCAGCAAATCACTTAGTTTACCCAGATCACTGGTATCTTGTATCTAAAATGGATGTGAGTGTAGAAATTTGCACCATATATTTTCTTAAAGCCTTCAACTCTCATTCTGAATTTTCAGATTCTATATGAAAAATCATACTCTTGATTTTGAGCAATTTACATTATGATTGGGAATATAGAAAACACATAAATAAAAATGTTTTTATTTTCTTTGAAAAATTTACAAAGAACATTCTCTTTTTAGAATTTGTTAGAAGAAGAAGTAATTGGAATAAGACTTCTAAAAAAGTTTCAATTGCAGGCAATTATCAGAGAACTATAAGGATAAAGCAACTGAAATTCTAGCAGTGGGAGTACACTTGGCAAAATGTAGGAAACAGGAAGCTAGGATTCTGGGACCTGGGCTTTGTCAGAATACATAGCCATCAGGGAGAGAAGACTGAGGAAGATACACCTTTTCAAAAAATTGTAGGGTTTTTGAAGGAACAAAACAGCAGCAGACTCACAGAACCCAAGAATGGACTAACAGTTACCAAGGTGAAAGGGACTGGGGAGGATGGGTGGGAAGGGAGGGATAAGGGGGAAAATGGGGCATTACGGTTAGCACACATAATGGGGGGGACACGGGGAAGGCGGTATAACACAGAGAAGACAAGTAGTGATTCTACAGCATCTTACTACGCTGAGGGACAGTGACTGTAATGGGGTATGTGGGGGGGACTTGATAATGGGGGGAGTCTAGTAACCATAATGTTGTTCAAGTAATTGTACATTAATGATATCAAAATTAAAAAAAGGAAAAAAAGTGTAGGGTTTTCCAATAGGAAAAAAGGGTTGAATTTGTTCTTTATACTTACAAGGATTAAAATTAGCATCTGAAGACAGCTTTTGTTTTTTTAGAGTACTTCTCAAACCTATGACGCCTATCCAAGAGATAAGTGAGTTCCTTGTTACTAAAAACATCTGAAGAGAAGCAAGAGGAATAATGAGGCTGCTAAAAGAGGGATTTGAGCATTAAAAGATAAGGTGAATGCAGTACTGGTGCACAAAACTGATCATCAGGATTGTCTAGGAAGATGTGTAAAGATGCAGCTTTAGACAATCTGATTCACTAGGTGTAGGGGGAGCCTGAACTTGTGTTGGGGGCAAACAATGCTGTTACTGTGTTATAGACTCCTATCATAGGAACCAGTGGACTAAGTTCTCCAAAGCTCCTATTTCAGAGTTAGAATTCTCTAAAAGAGCCTTAAAAATGTTTACCTTGTATTGTGCACACACAGTGTGCAATGGACTTTGATATTTGTATTTCATTCATTATCTTTTCTAATGCTTGCCTCATGCCATGGAACTGGTTGTCCTTTATTAAAGAGGAAAGCGATACTTTTTGAGCTTATGTAGCGATGAAGTAGAAAAACTACTGTACGTACTTGCTGAATGCATGCTGCGTTGTGCCTAAGAGCAGAGTTACTCCTGGAATCAGGGGATCTGAGATAGAAGAAAGGAGGTGTCTACAGGTAACAACTGTGCAAATTTTGAGCAAAGGCTGAATAGTCCTTTAACTAGTCTGCCAAACCACCCAAGCACTAAGTATTTTCTGTAGTATATGAAGTTTATTCAAGGGGCAGGGATAAAAGGGAAGGAGTGCAACAGAAGAGTCTAGAAAAAAAGTATTTTCCAAATGAAATGAGTTTTATCTGATTAATGCTATGGCTTTCTGCCAAAATTTAATGCATTTCAGCACTTAGAGGCACACAGAATTTTCTCAAAAGTTGCTGAATGAGGAGGAATGTGATGAATATGTATAATGAACCCAGTAACACAAACACCATCAGGGTAACCAGTTTCAGAGGGGCAGTGTCTGTGGTAATATAAACTTCAATTTCTGTTGCCTTCTCAAATTCATAAAGGCAGCATGGGCACTTTGTGATGATCAGATGGCTTGATTCATGTCTTTAGTTAATTTTTTCCCTTCGGGATAGGAGAATAGAAATAAATTCTGCCAATTTTTTCCAATCCAAACCAGACCAAATTTTGCTAAATTAAAATGATTCTGGATAAGCAAAGGTCAATCAAGTTTAAGGGCTCTTTCTTCATTAATAAATATTCAACATCCAGTTTTGTTGCTTCCAGCTTTTTTTTTTTTAAATCAAATGGAGATTCTGGCAGATGCCATGACCAGGGCCCAGGGAGGAATGCATTACATCACTAGAATCATAAGCAGCTGGGGCAAGAGCCAATTATTATATATATAGTATATATTCATTTAATAGTGTAATAATTATATTATACTGTTTTTAAATAATACCATTTGCACTAGAGATAATGACTTTTCTGGAAAAAATGAAAGGGCAATTGTATTACACATTTATGCTTACTGTAGCTCTGGGCCAGAGGGTGTTCCAAAGCAGGTTCTTCCTGCCTTTCACTGATGTGTGTCACTGGCCCGAGTAGGCGTTGGAGTTCTCCACTCAAGGAGCTAGTAGAGAAGGTGGTACTCTGCTGTAGGTGCTTGTCCCACTCGGCCAGTCAAGGCATCCACAGCTTTTGGGTCCATTTTTGCACCCAACCCATGATGGGATAGGTGGTTATTGCCTTTATTGGGGCTGTTCTGCCAATCGGCTCCATAGCCAGCAAGATGTGGTACATGACAGCCAATTGTTTCTCTATTAAGGTGTATTGTACCTTTGTTCTTTTCCAGAGTTGTGATCAGAATCCAATAAGTTGACAAGTTTATTCAAGCCACTGCCAGAGACCCCAGCCATAACCATCTTCAGTCACATGGACATCCAGCTCACAGGACCTTGATGGGTCTATTACACTCAAGGCTTGCACAGCCTTAACTGCCAATTTTGCAGCAATAAAAGTGATACACATGTCTCATCCCTATCCCACATGACACCCTTTCATACCAAATGATATAAGGGCTTCAGAATTTGTTCCAAATGTGGGATAAGCACTCTCAAGTAGCCTAAAAGGCTCCAAAACTCTTGCAATTGTGCCACAAAGTTGGAGGGGTAGGGATGGCCCAGACTTTATCTATGACTGCTTCTGGGATAACTTTGGTTGTGCCTGACCAACCAACCCCCAAGAATTTGAGTGAGAACCAGGTTCCTGAACCTTGGTGCTGTTCACCGCCCATCCTTTCTCCTGTAGATGTTGCAGCAGTCTAGGTGCTGCACATTCTAGGTTTGTAGGAGAATCAGACATGAGCATGATACCATCAATATAATGGTACAGTGCACAGTTGGCAATTTCTCCCATACTGACAAGTCCGTGACAGATGGTGGGGCTGTGGAGGTAGCCCTGTGGAAGGACAGTGAAAGTCCATTGTCATTCTTCCCACATGAAGGTAAACTGTTCCTACTTTCCAGTGCTATGTCAATGGAAAAGAAGGCATTAGCAATTATCACATAAGATAATGATGTGTCCCTAGTTCATGACAGAGGGTGTCCATAAGGCCTGCAATTCAGGGGATGACAGAATGCAGAGGGGGTATGACTTTATTCAGTTTCCATAGTCCACAGTCATATGCCAGATGGCCTCCCGGCTTTCTTACTGGCTACACCAGGGAATTAAAAGGGCTATGGGTGGGCTTCGTAATACCCACGTTCTCCAATTCCTGGAAGGTTTCTCCAATTTCTTTTTGCTCTCCAGGCAATTTGTATTGCTTGGTATTAGTCACCTGCTGAGGCATAGGCAAAACTATGGGCAGATGCTTAGCATGTCCCCTCAGAACTGTCTCCACATGTATACTCAGTCTGAACTCACTTGCAGTGGTCTGTAACCATAGGCCCTGCAGGATATATATCCCCAAAATATCATTGGTAATGGGAGAAATATACACAGTATACTCCTTTGAGAGTATACACCCTATTCCCAGTGGAATTTGGGCTTTTTTCATCCTGATAGCCTTACCTCTGTATCCATTCATAACAGTGAGGACCTTGGGAAACTGATCAGGATTGCCATAAATCAGTGAGTGTTCAGCTTCTGCGTCTACCGGAGCCACAACACATTGTACAATCACTGGGAACCAAGAAACTGCTATTTCAGTGTGTGGTTTCCAGTCCCCATCTGGTTCCCCAACATGTGAGCCTTGACCCTCCCCTCAGTGAAACCTTATCACCCAATCATCTTCCTGTGCAGGTTGTGGTAAGGCCATCTCACTCTCCAGTAGGAAGTCTTGTAGACACACAGACCAGACTTGTGGCTCTGTTTCTGACCTCTGCTTGTTGGTCCTCAGCAGCTGAAACCTCTGCTCCAGCTTCAGATACTGCCACAGCTCCAGTAGGATTCTCTTTGACTTCCCATTCAATATCTCTTTGTCTGCTCCTGCCTTTATTCAATCAACCCACATCTGGGTCCTCATGACCTTCACAGGGCCCTTTTATCTCTTCCTCTAGGTAGTGGACTACACTCCCTTCCATGCCTGCATCGCATCAACCTCCCCCAAATCTATCACCGTACAGATAACTGCATTTATGGACTGCCCTGTGTGAGGGGCAAGAATAGCCACTAGGGGCCCAAAGAGGGATGGGGGAGCTGTTTGCAGCACCATATCCCTCATCCCATCCCTAAACAGCTCCTCTTCTTGGCCATGAATTACTGGGGTATAAATGGCTTTTTTCATGCCATCTCCTGTAATACCTTTTGGAGCTCTGCATACATCTGCCATTTAATAGGGGAAGATGGTAAATCACCCTGATTGGGCCATCCAGTGGCAAGTGCACTCATAAGCCATTCGTGAAGGGATTGGTTCCCTGAGGTCTGATAGGCATTTTGTAATTGTTGCCTCATGCAGAATGAGTTGTCAGGGAAGCCAGATTTCCCATTTGTAATCTGGCCAGAATAATCCCATCTGCCCCTACATCCCAAAGCAGCAGGATCCAGGCCAATTTTGGCTCCAAGGCCTTCTGCTGAAGCTGGGAGCCCAATTCACCAGCTCTGCCTGTGTATAAGGGCAGAATGTAGTGCACTCCGTGACCTGGGAGGAGGTTGTACCTCCCCTGGAGGAACCTGCAATTGCTGCATCTTTATTTTCTTAACTGCTACCAGGCAGGATTTCAATAGAGGTGGGGTTGATGCCTCTGGCACCACCTCTGCCTCCTTGTTTTCCCCTGGCATATCCCCTGCCAGTTCCGGACCTGACAGCAGATGTCTCACTGCCCCAAGAGTGCTTCCATCTCAGTCACCACTACATCCATTGCCTTCACAGAGCTTTGCAAAAACCCCACCTCAACTTAAACAAACCTTTTACCTCATCCACAGCACTCAGAGCTGCATTCTCATGCCTCCTCTTCTTGTGGTTCTCACAGGAGTATGCCCTTCTCCTTCATGGCCTTGATACTGTGAGAAATAGTCAACCCATGGCTCCCACCACTGTGTGGGCATCGCATTTCTTTAAGGATTTCCCAACCTTGTGGAGGGCCTCCACCAGTCCTCAGGCATCATCTCCTCCACCCAGTCCTGGGAAGGGGTCACTCCTCTAGGAGAACCAGCACTTCATGCCCAGGGGGGAACACTCAGGTATATGTTCATTCGTAGAGGCAACCTGCAGATTTGCCACATCTGTAGGGGCAGCCCACTGAAGTACCCCTTCCACAAGGGCAGCTTGTTGCATTTTTCAGTCTTCAGTGAATCTTGCTGACTATGCCAAAATGTAGCTCTGGTCCAAAGGGTGTTCCCAGCTCTGGGAAAGTTCACTCTGGATTCAGTGAGACAAAAATGACAACAGAACGTTATGGGGTAAAAGAGTTTATACCAAGCTTTATTCTTGTGATAGCAGGTTGAGTGCTAGAATCATGCCCACCTCTGGCAAGTCTGCATGCAGCAAGCTTTGTCTCTGACTTTGCTCCAGGTTCTGCCTCCTCTCCAGGATCTGTGTTGAGCACTGGGCAGAGCTCTTTATATAGCAACACAGGCAATAATAGCTTATTGCCAACATGTGTGCAAGTGTGAGTCTGCAAAGTAGCCCGAGTATTACATCATTGCACCTACACAGTGAGCAAGTAGATGAGGATCAGTTGAGGATCCTGGCCCTGGAACTTCCATTTTCCCTACCTTACTCGGTGTTTTGTGTTCTTCAGCAATAAGACTATAATAACAGCAGATGTCAGATGGTTGCTGAGACAGGTATGACAGTTCTTGTTAAGAAACAAAATTCAACTAAAGTTTGAATATCTAATTGGCTTTATTAAATGATTCGTGAATTGGGCAGCATACTATTTAGCAAATCAAATGTAGCTCCATTGAGCTGGAGGAAACGAAAGGTTTTTAAAAGCAGAGAGGGTGGTGGGGGAGGAATTTGTTAGCAAAGAGTACATTGTTTTAAGTAAGGTCACCCTCCTAAGGAGAAAAGAAGAGGTCTATCAGAGAAGTATCTCCTAATGTTGACTAGGAACTTTCCGTTTGGCTGATTAAAGGTTACATTTTTGGGGATGCTGAAACTGCTGTTAAGGTTAGGTGTTAAGTCTTGGTTTACTGACATGGAAAGTTAACATAAGCAATTCCTTTTGGAGCCTGTGGTTTTCTTTTTCACATTCTTTAACCATGAATTGGGTTCTGTCACATTGTCTTTGTAACACAAAACATTTATAAAATATCTAGAGAGAGTATCTTCAAATCTTGTCACTAAATACATGCTAGATGGTGTAGAAAGTAATTAGAAGTAGGAAACTCTTTAAAATGAGTAAGTAAGAATATTACTAAAAGATAGAACTAGGACATTGAAATGTTTAAGAATTTAGTTGAGTAAAAATCAGTTTGAATTGGGCACTGCCAAACCAGAAATGGTTAGCAGTGCTCCAGCACCAATAGCTAGGGGACAGGCTTTCACAGAGAAGAGACAGAAGTAAATCAAGGAAATTGTTTGATAGGCTGCAGCGTAAGTGGTTGCATTATGCAAAAGCCTGGATGGATCTTTGTGATTGGTTGTCCAGGTTTACATTTTTAGCCTTGAGGCATTACAGGCTTAGGTTTTGGTTTGCTTACATAGGCTGTTAGAGCATTAAAGTGAATTCAGTGGAATAGCTTCCTTGTTTAATAAATTTAACAGTACATAGTAGTAGACATCTAGAAGACTTGCTTCAGAGATAAGATTTGTACCTTTTACTATGTCAAGTAAATATCACTGCTCAACAACCGTTTGTTGAGCTGATTTAAATTTGGAATTTGATTAGGCAGAGAAGTGAGAAATGATTATTAGGCATAGTGCCTATATCAGGGGTAGGCAAACTGCTTCTCAGGGCCAGCTGCCTGTTTTTGTAAATAAAGCTTTATCCAAACACAATCATGCCCCTTTGTTTACATATTGTTTATATTCGCTTTTGTGCTTTAATGACAGAGTTTGAATAATCATATCAGAGACCACATAGCCTTCAAGTCTAGAAGTCTGTTTATTCTCAGGGTCTTCATAAAATGTTTGCTGACACCTGTTACACATATTTATAATTGCTAATAGTAAGAAACACAAAAGGAGGTTTAAGAGTAGTTAGCAGGTAATGCTATCACTGTAAGAAAAACAAAAAAGAGGGTATAAAGTATAGATTATATGTTATCAGTATTAAAATATTCTCTATATTTAAGAAATATGGAAATTTTGAATTTTTTAAAAACATACTAGATACTAGATTGCTTCGTAAAGCGTAATCTTGTAAATGATTTGGAAGAAATAAATAACACTCAGATGTTATGAAGGAAAATGAATAATCATCATCATCACTTTTTCACACATCTTGAAACTGTTTTATGAACAATAAAAAATGATCTATCAGAATTGTGTATTAAAGTTCTGTCAGGAAGTTAAAACTCTGCCAGCTATTTCAAAGGGCAAATTTATGACAGGGTTTTTAGACAGAGAAAGGGCAGATTAGAGCCTTTTGATACTGGCAGTCAGGATGTGTCTGAACAAACTCACAGACTCAGAGAAACTCAAGAGTTTCAGGATTCTTAGTCTCAACCAAATTCATCCAGCCATTCCTAACAATTTTCAGAAACCTACACCATCTCTGTCAATGCCTTAATCATCACATAACAGACACAGCAAATCTGTGAATTCAATTTATGCTATAATTCTGCAACCCAAACTATATTTTCAGTGTAATCATCCTAGCTAATATAAGGAATTAGAGAATCTTTCAAGAACTTCAAAGGTGCACTCTAATTCCTCAAAAATGATTTAAGTTAAGGGTTTAAAAATCAGAGCTTGTGTTTTTCTTTTTGTAGCTCTCCAGTGCAGTCACAAATAGCCAAACTGCTTCCATAGCTTTTATAGGTATTACTACAACCACTACAGTGACGTACTTCCCTCCCTATGTCCCCCAGAGCGTGTGCTTAGTAAGGAGATCATTACATTCAAACTTATAATGAACCTCAGTACATTCACCTACATTCAGCTACAAACATATTGTTGTATGTACTTTACTAGTCATCTATCCATAAGTCTGTAACTTTATCCATCTTATTGTTGATGCATTTAAATAAATGCCATACATCATTACCTGTCACTCTAAAGATTTACTAGAGTATAATACTTGTTTAAAGCTTCCAACCCCTACCTTTTAGATTTACATACAATTATATAAATGTTAAGTGTCATTTTGACTCAACCTTGTATATTTAATTTGTTTCATTGTTTTAAAGTATACTATGAAATACTATGATTTTTAAATATTAATAACATCCTGTGGTCTTGCTAAAAGCATTTACTGTTCTAGCAGTTATTTTACAGGTTTTAAACTGTTCATGGAAATGGTTTATTAATTTCATTTCATTTTCTTTATTTCAGTGATATTTTACATTTATTTATTTCAATTATTGGGACCTCCTGTGTGATGTTGAATAGAAGAGAGAGGGATCATATATGATTTGTTCTCAATCTTAAGGAGAAAGCTTTCAGTATTTCACCATTCAGTGTATGATGTTAGGTATAGTTTTTCTGTTTAAAATATTGAGGAAATTCTCTTCTGCTCTTAGTTTCTGAGAGCTTTTATAATGTATAAATGTTGAACTTTTCAAATTTACTTCTGCAAACATTGAAATGATCATATGGTTCAATAAACTCTTGCCATATTTCTTATCATTAAGTCATCTGGCAATTAATTCTCTTAGGTCTATTTGATTGTTTGAAAAAGTCTTTACTTGATTTATTTTTGACATTTTTGTTTTATGATTCTAGAACTCTGACCAGGTAGCATTTTGTTTTTTGCTTTTCCCCACTTTTCAATACTTTAAAACTTTAAAGAAGTTGCTTCTATTTTCTAGTTTGCCCAATTTCTGAAGAGGAATCTGTAGTAATCCATGTATTATTTTCTTCTGTATTTTATGTTTCTTTTTCCTCTGGCTCCATTCAAGGTTATTATTCCTTTAGGTTTGAAAAATTTGACTATGATATGCCTGTTACGTCTGTTGTGTTTAGTTTGATCTGTTTTCGGTTTTGTTGTGTATTGGGTTCTTCAAATTCTCAGTAGGGATTTCTGAGCTGCACGGATCTCTGGCTTGTTGTAATTCATTTTGGAAAAGTCTTGGCCGTTATCACTTCAAATATTTCTTCAACAAACCTCTTTCCCTCTCCTCCATTTGGACTCCAATTATGTACGTATTAAATGTAAGATATTGTTCCATGTTCTGTTCAGTACTTTCTTGACTGTTTTTTTCTTTTTTTTTCCTTTAGGTAATTTTTTTGTGGGCCTATTTTCAAAGTTGCTTATTCTTCCTCTATTGTGATCTGATTGTTGAAAAGTCTTTTGAAAACATCATATATATATATAAGAAATGTGTGTATGGGGATGGTATTTCTAACATATTTATTTGTCTTTTTCTTGATTACTCTTGTGGTAAGCAGAATAAAAGCCACTCAAATATGTATATTATCCAAACCCTAGAACTGGGAAAAATGTTGTATTACATGGTGAAAGGACCATTGATGATGTGACTAGAGTTGAGGCCTTAAAGTAGGGAGAATTTCCTGGATTACCTGGGAGGGCCTAATCTAATCACATTAACCCTAAAAGTAGAAACTTTTTCTGGCTGGAGGCAGAAAAGATGTAGCAGAGGTGAAATCAGGTATGGTTGAAGTATTATTTAAGTCTTAATATGTTTTACTGGAGTTTTGTTGTTTTCAGCACCCAGATCACAAATATATTGCAGGGTTATAACAAATCCATCTTTTTCTTAGTAATGTAAATGGTATTTTAAGAAGAATATACTTCCTTAAAAAATTGTTTTTGGAGGTTGCCCTAGAGTTTAATGCATTGAACATATTTATCTGATTTTCAAGTATTTTTATATCACCCAAGTTGCATAAAGTCCAATGCAAATGAATTCTCTCAGTGGTTGTATGAGAAAGTTTTTCTCTTTCCTGTAGGCATAGAATTCTGCTCTGTTGTGCTATTGTTTTTGTGTTGTTTTTCAGTTCATCACTTTAAAGATATTTCGTTTCCTTCTCCCTTGCATTGTTTCATACAAGAAATCTTCTATAATTCTTTTATTAGTTTCACTGTTGGCTACGTGTCTTTTTTTCCTTTGGGTGCCTTCTATCTGACTTTTGTTTCTAGCAGTTTGAACGGGATATGGCTGGAATTTAGTGTTCTTGGTATTTATTCTACTTGGTATTTTCTGTGGTTCTCAAGTCTGTTGTTTGATGTCTGGTGTTAGTTTTGGTGAATTTTCAACTATTATTTCTTCAAATGTCCTTCAGCCCCATTTTTCCCCTTTTCTTCTGTGATTCCAGTTGCATATATTTTAGGTCATTTGGTATTGTTCTGTATATGCCTTGATGTTTTATTCTGCTTTCTGTTTCTCTTTCTCTGATTTATTATTTCAGTTTGATAATTTCTACTGACAAATCTTCAATTTCGCTGATTCTTTCCTTTGCTGTGTGAGCTCAACTGAGGAGCAGTGGAAGGCCCTGTTATTCCTGTTATGGTTTTCATTTCTAATACTTCCATTTAATTGTTTCTAATAGTTCTCATCTCTCTGCTGAAACCACCTATCTGAACCTAGGTGTCGTCCAACATTTCCACTAGAATCTGTATCATATTGAGCATAGTTATTAGAAATCCTAACAGATAATCCTACCTTCCGTGTCACATATAAGAATATGATTCTGATGATTGGTGTTTTTTTTTTTTTTGTAGTGCTCGTTTTCCCCATGTTTTTCATACCCTTAATATGTTAAGACATATTGAAAACAAGATTATTTTGTGCAGGACTGTAAAGACTGAGATAAACAGCTTTTAGGCCTGGAAATGGGCACATTTCTTTTTTCTTTGTGCTTGGTCTTTATTGATGAGTTTTGATTGAATGTAGTTAGAAATTTCATTGATATCGAGATTTTTTTGTTGAGTGGTTACTTACAATGCATCACATTCTTCAGTTCCCTGTCATTATTCCCTTTATTTAAAGAGGTGGCTGATTTGCAAAGGTTTTTTTTTTTCAGTGCTGCCTAACATTGGTACTGTGTCTTTAGTCTTGAGAGTGGAGCTACTGTGGTCTTACTCCTTACCTTGTCTGTAGTTCTGAACTCGCCATTCATTCCTGCCTCTCCTCTAGGATAGGGACTCTTATTTCTGTTCTCTTCCCTTAGTTACAATGGGGTTTCACCAGGTTTTTCTTTTTTTTGGCCTTCTCCACACAGATTAAGGCTTTCTTTCCCTTGAGGAGGAATTTTCTCCTCTACTTGAACTCCTGGTACCCTCTCCCTGCTCTCTATCATAAAGAACACTTTTCTTCAATTTTTTTCCAGTCTTCTCTGTGAACAACCAATGAAGTTCATGGAGAAAAAAAATTCCCAAAAAAAGTATAGAATTCCTCAATTTCTGTGACTTTCAGGGGCTTCACACTCTATCAACAGTATAATGATTAGTGGATGATCCACTGATTTCACCAATATTCTTTGCTGAGCTGTATGATTGGTATCCACTTGTGTCTATTCCAGGTAATCCATTGTTCACATCTCATCTCTCCCTATAGGTATTTGACCCTTCTTCAATTTTAGGCTGAGAATTTGCCCAAAACCTCAGATATCTGATGAATTCAAGAAAACCTATAAAATTTCATTGTGTCTGAGTTAATTTTTTGTTGTAAGAATAAGCATGATACTTTATCTTAAGTAGCATGATTAATTTTGGAAATTTAAATCCACATTGAATTTCTGGGATGTATAAACAATAAATTAATTTGTAGCAAAACTGCTTGCTATGAATTGCTAGTTTGCAGCTTCACTTTTATAAGGAACTCATTCTGTGTTCAATAACCACACCAAATCCAGAATTGCAAACTTTGAGTATCTGTTCTCTAGGGCCACTACCGGTATTAGGGCAGTATATATAAGGGACCAACAGGAAAAATGGAAATCACATCCAATAATTCAACAGTGAATAATTACCTTAAAATATCATTAAATGAAGTTTAGAAAAAGCAGAAATAAATTATGGTAACATAGAAATAATAACTGCAGAAAGTATCTCTCATGAGGCTGGGGGAACAAATGGAGGAAGGTAGAATTATCTAAACCTAGAAATTCAGATGAGGAGTTAGCAGAGTTGGAATTAAGACCAGTGAGTAGGCGGGACCATGTTTGCTTCCAGTATCACAAGAGCTTGGAGGACAGACATCTCAGAACTGGGGGTGAGACTTTTCTAGAGTAAGTGTTGTTCAACTATTGCTCAAACTCAGGATATCTTAAAAGGGTCCTGTGGATCTAAGTTGAGATTTCTAAGGAGAGAGGGCTTCTTAGCCTAATTAGTACTAAGGCTGATAAGACTGGTCTTAATTAAGAGTGCTGAAAGAAATCAAGGACTGCTAATGTCTTAAATTCCTTTGTTGAGGTGATGCACACAGGGGTGGCAGAAAAAAGAACTACATCATTTTCCTTCTCTCTCTGGAGTCTCACTTCTATTGGTGGAAACTAAAAGGAAGCCATATAAGAGAGGAGAAATATTTTTGCCTAATTAATTCCTAATATCCTAGCACAGAATGAATAAGTGATTAATAGAGATCATAGCATAATAATATGGGCTTTAGAAAGGTTTAATGTCACATTTAACTTTATTTTGTACAAAATTTGGGGGGAATATATAAATTCAAGGAAGAGGAGAGAATGTCATGTAGTTTTTTTGTAGGAGAGGAAAGGGAATAAACAAAAATATAGTCATATGTTATATATATTATGTGTCAATATGGTTGTATTATTTTGTGATCCTAGTTATGAAACCTTGGTGCATATGTTTGTGTGGAAGAGTCCAGGTGCATGTGTGTTTCTGTATTCTTACCCTTCCCATAGTATTTTAACTTAAACAGTGGGCTTAACTCATATGCATACTTACTACAAATGGAATCAATTCTCATTCATTTTGTAATAAAATTATCTTACTAAATTTAAGTAAAAGTAATATAACCAATCATTACATAAAAAGATATCAAACAAATATAAAATATAAAAATATTAAGTAGTGTGAGCTTATAAATTACTTTATAAGAGGTCTTCTTTTTCTAAGTGGTTTATCTTTGATGATGAAGCAGTGTATGGGAACTCATATTCAATGTCATTTGTCCAGTAATAATAGAGTAGAGCCATTTGAAATTTCTCACTCTGTATTTCATTATTCTTCCTGTATAAACCAAGAGATATTGTGGACTTGCTGAAATATTACTACCTTTACAGAAATTTAAAGGAATTAGAAGTATTTTTATAATAGTTAAATATTACAACTCATGTTCTCTGAAATAAAAACAGACAAAATGGTTGAAATATTTGAAAGGTTTTAAGAGAGAGAAATAAGGAAAGCAAGAACTAGATACTGAATCTTGAACTACAAATTGGCAGGCAGAAATTCTGGACTTCTTTCAATTCCTGTGTCTATGAATAATTACACCACTAATTGCCAGATAACCCAGAGCAATCAAGAGGAAGAGCTACAGAAATAATTTGGAATCAAAAGCAAGGATTTATGAAATGAGACTTGTTTTTCATAAAACAGTGAAGATCCTGAAATCTTAGATGAAAAATCCTGCTAAGAAGTTTGGAGGTTGAATACATTGTTAATTCTGCCCCTCTAGTGTATTCTCTGATTGATGAGTAAATTCAGGCAATTTGAATAAGAAATAAAAGTTAGGGGAAAACCATCTCCTCTACAACTGTAGATGCTCTCTCATGGTTAAAAAGCATATTCTTACCACCAAAAAACAGTGATCTTTTCAGAAACAACAATGTGGTCAAACTAATAAAGGACTGCTTTGAAACCTTACATGATTAAGTTGGGAAGTGGGCCCCATTCCCATGTTTATTGCTCTTGAAAATTTAGAACAATTATCACATTCAAGGTGGCTATAACTTTTCCATCAAATATTGATGATACTAATTCCAAAAATTTTGGTTTCTCAATGTTGATATTTTTTATAATAAATCAAACTATGTAGGATTCATTGAATGACACTGGGTTTTTAATCAACTGAATGGTTTAGAATCAATGTCAGCTCTCCTTATCTTGAGCCAAGGTTGACTGGACTACAGTTGTTTTGATCCAAGGTTCTTGAGGCATGCCTGGGTTACAGCTCTTATGATGGTCAGTTGTCAACTTTCAGGATATGACTTGAAAACTGACTGAATAAATAACTCTACTGAGCCAAGAAATTATAGTCCCCGAGAAACCTCCTCATCCATGATTTCACATATTCATTCCTGCTAAGGCTGGGCACTGACATTCCATGTCTTTACAAGGGAAGCTCATATTTACTGAACATCTGCAGTGGACTATACACTGGTATGAGGGTTTAAAGGCAGAATAAGGCACCTGTCCCTCAGGAGACTTACAGTCTTCTTGGGGGAATATAGGCAAACAGAAAAAGAAAAAAATTTCCGTATTATGTAGTATGTGCTATGATGGAGGTATGTCCAGGGTTTGCTGGGAACCCATCAGAGAAATGAGAATGAGATAGGGTAGTAGAATTCCAGTCCAAAATAGGTACTCAGGATGTACGGTTTAAGTTTTGAAATATTAAAGGCCTTCAGAGATAGAAATATGAAGGGATATAAATATTAGTATCAACACTTAATATTGCAGAATGCTTGTGCCAGTACCTATGCTAAGTTATTTGCATACATTATTCCATTTAATACCCTAAGCAAGTCTATGAAGTAGATGTCATTACTATTCTCATTTTATGAAAAGGGCAGTTTAGTGAGATTAAGTATGAACTCAACATTAAGAATCGGTATTGGAGATTAAAGATGGTGGCATGAGAGTCTAAACAGAAACCTCTCCCAAAACCACATTATAATATGAAAATATAGTTAATACAAATAATCCTGAAAAAAACAAAAGGAAAGAAGGCTGCGCCAGACTGCATAAACCTGGGGAAAACAGCACACCTCAAGAAAAAGGAAAATGTACTAAAGCCATGGTCTGGAGGGACCCAAGTCCTTCCCCAACCCCAGCTCACCAGTGGAAGGAAGAGAAATGGAGCAGGAAGGGGATGGAGGCCTAGGACTTTTGAGCACCCAGCTGTGGATATCTTCTCTGGGAGCACAAACCTACATTACATGGAGCTCTGGAAATTAATGGGGTTGGAAAGCTAATACAGGCAGAATACGTGGAGAGACTGAGTTTCCAGCCACTTGTGGAAACAGCAATCCACATCTGGCCACTCTGGGACAAAAGAAAGGTGGGCAGCCTGAGAGACTTCCTAACAGCAAAGGGGCTGCTAAAGGGGCAAGGATTGCACAGAGCTTGCTGCTCAGGAAAAAGGACAGGTGGACAAAATTGTCCAGACGCACTCTGCCCAGCAGGTTAGGAACTTTCAGGAGCTTCAGGTGCTCTGTCACCCTGGTTGACTACACACCTTCAAGGGCCCCCATGAAACGCAGCCTGCTGCACCTTTCTCCAAGCCAGCACCACCTTAAAAACTGGCTGCCCCCACCATTGCACCAGGCCAGCCAGAGGGAAGCCCCACCTATGGAAGCTAAAGGTGCAAAGCATGGAGGCTTCTATCTGCACACTTAGCCCACTGGCCTTGGCAGTGAAGACAGGCACTGCAACTGGGAAGCAGGCAACAGCTCTTTCCTCCCAACAGGCACCAGTGCCCTCACTTCCCACCCCTGTCATTGTTCCAGGGGCTGAGCAGCTCTAGAGAGTAGAGCTTCTGGGCTCTAGAGGGTACCACCTACAAATATGAAACATCAAAGGAACCTGGTTCAAACCAAAGTCCTACAAACACCAGAAAGAGGGATAAGTAAAACTGAATTCATCAATTTTCCTGAAAGAGAGTTCAAAATGAAAATCATAAACTTGCCCACTGAGGTACAGGAAAATAGTCAAGAACTAAGGGAAAAATTCAAGAATGAGATTCAATTATGAAAAAATAAAATATCTGAAATGAAACATACAATAGAGGGATTTAAAAGCAGATTAGGTGAAGTAGAGGAGACAGTAAAAGAAATAGAAATTGGAGAACAGGAATATAAAGAAGCAGAGGCACACAGAGGAAAAAGGATAAGTAGAAATGAAAGAATATTTAAAGAACTGTATGACCAATCCAAATGGAACAATATTCACATTATAGAGGTACCAGAAGAAGAAGAGAGAGAAAAAGGGTTAGAAAGTGTCACTGAGGAGGTAATAGCTGAAAACTTCTACAATCTGGGGAAGGAGATAGTCTCTCAGGCCATGAAGGTGAACAGATCTCCCAACACAAGGGACCCATGGAAGACAACACAAAGACATATCATAATTAAAATGGCAAAGATCAATGATAAGGACAGATTATTAAAAGCACCCAGAGAAAGAAAAAAGATCACATACAAAGGAAAACCATTAGGCTATCATCAGACTTCTCAGCAGAAACCTTACAGGCCAGAAGGGAGTGGCATGACATATTTAATGCCATGAAGCAGAAGGTACTCAAACCAAGAATACTCTACTAGGAAAGATTACCACTTATATTTGAAGTGGTATTAAACAATTGAAGAGGGATTAAACAATTTCCAGATAAGCAAAAGCTGAGACAATTTACCTCCCACAAACCATCTCTACAGCGTACTTTGGAGGGACTGATATAGTGGAAGTGTTCCTAAGGCTAAATAGCTGTCACCAGAGGACATAAAACCACAGTAAAGGAAGTAGAACAATTAATTACTAAGAAGATGGAAAACCAAATCACCTGCCCACCAAGTCAGTAAGGGATAGACAAAGACTACAGAATATGATACGTAATATATAAAGAATGGAGGAGGAAGAAAAGGAGAAAAAAATTCTTTAGATTATATTTGTTATAGCAAACTAAGTGAGTTAAATTAGACTGTAAGATAGTAAGGAAATTACCCTTGAACCTTTGGTAACCATGAATCTAAAGCCTGAAATGGAAATAAGCACATACCTATCAATAATCACCCTAAATTTAAATGGTCTGAATGAAAAAATTAAAATACATAGAGTCATTGAGTGGATAAAAAAGCAAGACCTGTCTATAGGCTACCTATAAGAGACTCACTTCAAACCCAAAGACATACACAGACTTAAAGAGAAGAGATGGAAAAAGGTATTTCATGCAACTAATGGGGAGAAAAAAGCACGAGTTGCAGTACTTGTGTCAAACAAAATAGACTTCAAAACAAAGAAAGTAATAAGGGACAAAGAAGGACATTTTATAACAATAAAGGGTCTGTCCAACAAGAGGATGTAACCATTATAAATACCTATGTACCCAACATAGGATCACATACGTATGTGAAACAAATACTAACAGAAGTAAAGAGGGACATAGAAAGCAATGCATTCATTTTAGGAGACTTCAATGTGCCACTCACTCCAAAGGATAGATCAATCAGACAGAAAATAAGTAAGGAGACAGAGGAACTGAGCAACACATTATAACAGATGGACCTAACAGACATCTACAGAACACTCCACCCGAAAGCAGCAGGATACACATTCTTCTCAAGTGCACATGGAACATTTTCAAGAACAGATACTAGGCCACAAAAGGAGCCTCAGTAAATTCCAAAAGATTGAAATGGTACCACCCAGCTTTTCAGAACACAAAGGTATGAATCTAGAAATAAATTATTCAAAGAAAACAAAAAAGCCCACAAACACATGTAGGCTTAACAATATGCTCCTAAGTAATCAATGGATCAATGATGGACTATAAAAGAGATCAAGCAATATATGGAGACAAATGAAAACAATAATTCAATACTGCAAAATCTGTGGGACACAGTGAAGGCCATGCTAAGAGGGAAGTATGTTGTAATACAGGCCTACCTCAGCAAAGAAGAACAATCCCATGTGAATGGGATAAACTCACAAATAATGAAACTTGAAAAAGAAATACAAATGAGGCCCAAAGTAAGGAAAAAGAGGGACATAATAAAAATTAGAGCAGAAATAAATAAATTTAAGAAGGATAAAATAGAGACAATGAAAGCAGGAGCTGGTTCTTTGAGAAAATAAACAAAACAGATAAGCCCCTAGCCAGATTTATCAAGAAAAAGAGAGAGTCTACACACATAAACAGAATCAGACATGGGAAAGGGAAAATCACTACAGACACCACAGAAATACAAAGAATTATTATAGAATACTATGAAAAATTATATGCTAACAAAGTGGATAATGTAGAAGAAATGGACAGCTTTATAGAAAAATACAACATTGCAAGACTGACCCAGAAAGAAACAGAAATCAGAAAAGACCAATTACCAGTAATGAAATTGAATTGGCAATCAAAAAACTACCTAAGAACAAAATCACTGGACCAGATGGCTTCACTGCTGAATTTTATCAAACATTTAGTGAAGACCTAATACCCATCCTCCTTAAAATTTTCCAAAGAGTAGAAGAAGAGGGAATACTTCCAAACTCATTTATGAGGCCAGTATCACTCTAATACTAAAACCAGGCAGACATACAAAAAAAAGAAAATTACAGACCAATATGCCTGATGAACATAGATGCAAAAATACTCAACAAAATATTAGCAAATCGAATTGAAAAATACATCAAAAAGATCATCTGTCATGATCAAGTAGGATTTATTCCAGGGATGCAAGGGTGGTACACTATTCAAAAATCCATCAACATCATATACCACATCAATAAAAAGGACAAAACCATATGATCATCTCCATAGATGCTGAAAATGCAATTGACAAAATTCAACATCCATTCATGATAAAAAATCTCAAAAAACTCGGTATAGATGGCAAGTACGTCAACATAATAAGGATCATATGACAAACCCACGGCCAACATCATACTTAACAGTGAGAAGCTGAAAGCTTTTCCTTTAAGATCAAAAAAAAAGACAAGGATGCTTGCTCTCCCCACTTTTATTCAACATAGTTCTGGAGATCCTAGCCATGGCAATCAGACAACACAAAAGACATCCAGATTGGTGAGGAAGAAGTTAAACTTTCACTGTTTGCAAATGACATAATATTGTACATAGAAAATCCTAAAGAATCCACCCAAAACCTACTAGAATGAATATCTGAATTCAGCAGTGTTGTAGGATACAAAATTAATACACAGAAATCTGTTGCATTTCTATACACTATGATGAACTACCAGAAAGAGAAATCAGTAAAACAATTCCATTTACAACTGTATCAAAAAGAATAAAATACCTAGTAATAAAACCAACCAAGGAAGTGAAAGACCTATACCCTGAAAACTACAAGACAATCATGAGATAAATAAAGAAGATACCAACAATTGGAAATACATCCTGTGCTAATGGATAGGAAGAATTAATATTGTCAAAATGGCCATCCTGCTTAAAGCAATCTACCGATTCAATGCAATCCCTATCAAAATTCCAACAGCATTCTTTAACGAACTATGACAAATAGTTCTAAAATTCATATGGAACCACAAAAGACCCTGAATAGCTAAAGCAACCCTGTGAATGAAAAATAAGGCTGGAGGGATTACACTTCCCGACTTCAAGTTCTACTACAAAGCCACAGTAATCAAGACAATTTGGTACCGGCACAAGAACTGACCGATAGACCTATGGAACAGACTAGAGAGCCCAGATATAAACCCATGCATATGGATCAATTAATATACAATAAAGGAGCCATGGACATACAATGGGGAAATGACAGCCCCTTCAACAACTGGTGTTGGCAAAACTGGACAGCTACATGTAAGAGAATGAAACTGGATCAATGCCTAACCCCATACACAAAAGTAAACTCAAAATGGATCAAAGACCTAAATATAATTCATGAAACCATAAAACTCTTAGAAGAAAACATAGGCAAAAATATCTTGAATATAATCATGAGCAACTTTTCCCTGAATGTATCTCCTTTGTCAAGGAAAGAAAATAAAAAATAAACAAATGGTACTACATCATGCTAAAAAGCTTCTGTACAGCAAAGGACACCACCAGCAGAATAAGAAGGCATCCTATAGTATGGGAGAATATATTTGTAAATGACATATCCGACAAGGGGTTAACATCCAAAATATATAAAGAACTCACACACCTCAACACCCAAAAAGCAAATAACCCTATTAATAAATGAGTGGAGAATATAAACAGACACTTGTCCAGAGAAGAAATTTAGATGACTAACAGGTACATGAATATATGCTCCACATCACTAATTATCAGGGAAATGCAAATTAAAGCCACTATTAGATATCATCTCACACCAGTTAGGATGGCCAACAGCAAAAAGACTAGAAACAATAAACACTCGTGAGGATGCGATGAAAGGGGAACTCTCCTACACTGCTGGTGGGAATGTAAAGTAGTTCAACTATGGTAGAAAGCAATATGGAGGTTTCTTAAAAAACTGATCATAGAAATGCCATTTGACCCGGGAATTCCACTCCTAGGAATTTACCCAAAGAAAACAAGATCTCACATTCAAAAAGACTTATGCACCTGTATGTTTATTGCAGCACTATTTACAATAGCCAAGATATGGAAGCAACCTAACTGTCCATCAGGAGATGAATGGATAAAGAAGAGTGGTACATATACACAATAGAATACTATTCAGCTATAGGAAGAAAACTAATCCTACTATTTGCAAAAACATGGATGGATCTAGAGGGTATTATGCTCAGTGAAATAAGCCAGGCAGAGAAAGACAAGTACCTAATGATTTCACTCATCTGTGGAGTATAAAAAAGCAAAAGTGAAGGAACAAAACAGCAGGAGATTCACAGACTCCAAGAAGGAACTAGTGGTTACCACAGGGGAGAGGTGGGGAGGGAGGGAGTAAGGGATTGAGGGGAGTTATGATTAGTACACATGGTGTGGGGTATCATGGGGAAGACGGTGTAGCACAGAGAAGACTAGTAGTGATTCTGTGGCATCTTACTATACTGATGGACAGTGACTTCAATGGATTATGGAAGAGATTTTATAATATGAATGAATGTAGTAACCATATTGTTTTTCATGTGAAACCTTCATAAGAATGTATTTCAATGGTACCTTTAAAAAAAGGTCAGGTTCTCTAACTCTATAAATACTTGCTTTTAAATGCCATGAGCCCTGCCTCTCTTATTCTAATGGAAGAAGAGCACTGGAGGCAAATAGATGTACCTGTGATGACAATGAGTTGGGAAAGAATATAGCAAAGTGATAAAAGACAACATTGGAGGGACCTGAAAGAACTGGATCCAATAAGACCTTGATGCTACAGTGCAGACCTGTATTTTTAAGTGGAAAGCATTTGTGGGCCAATTACATTTAGCTAGACAAATGCCATGGTCAGATTTGCATTTTAGAATCTTGTTCCATCAGAAGTGTGGATTAACTGGATTGTACATAGATGAGACCAGGGACCGGGAGACAAATCCAAATGTTGTATAATCCAGAAGTTATTGTACAAAGAGAACCTGAATTAAAGCAGGTGCTGTGAGATGTATAGGTGAAACAAGAATTAAAAGTCATTTAAAGGTGGATAATAGAATATATCGAAAGTTTGAGCCAAGGTATCAAGTGGAATTGCTTGCTTTCACTTGCTGTCTCTTGGAACATCATCACTTTCATGATAAGAAGTTATAGCTAATGTGCTGGACCATGAGAGGTGACATAGACAAAAGTCCCAGTTGTGCAGGCCTAAGCCGTTCCAGACCGATACACTAGTTGAGGCACCAACTGTAGCACAACTAAGTCCTGTGGAACTTCCCACTGACCTATAGACTCGTCATCAGTAGTAAATGCTTGTTGTTTCAGTTCACTGATTTTTAAAGATATTTTGATGACTGATAAAACTTTTAATGTTTAAATCATCTTTGGAGCTTTCTGTAGTAATTCAGGGGGAAAAAAGAATAAAAGTTCTAAAAAGATGTCAGTAATATTGAATAGTTATTCAACTATATAGAAATTCAGCTTTCATGTTTTATTTTTCATATAGACATTTAGGTATGACGTTTTCATATATTGGTGTGGTTTGAACCAGGTAGAACACAAGTATCACCACTCTAAAGGGAGCTTTTTTCTAGAATCTGAATCACTTGTCATTGAGAAAGAGTGATAATCGTGCAGACCCTTGGAAGAGGCAGATCTGTGGCTAAATCCCCACTCTACACAGTCATTATATCATGACTGAGCCGAACCCCTTTTGCTCTCCATTTTCCTCTGTAATTTTTTCCTATTTGTAGGGGAGCTCATGTGATGATTTCTCTCTATAAGTGTGGGCAACTTATCCCTTAAAGAAGAACAAATAAATTCAGATGAATTTTCACCAAAATAGCCATAAAAGGATTCTACTCTGCCTCTTCAATGTCCTGTCCCTTCAACATCCCTTGAAGAATTTTTTTTTTAATTAAAAAAGGATTCTGATAAAAGATGTTATGTTGATCACACATGGGCTTTCTCACTTGGAGCACATGAGAAGAGAGCTACAGATTACAGCCCCTGCATAGCTGCCAAATGCTTGGTTTTAGATCCATTTAGACACATCGATTGACTGGATAGGACATATTTTTCAGGAAAAGATTTTCAGGCCCCAATCAGTCTTCTAGCCTATTTACACCATTATTTATTTAGATGTGCTCATGTCCTGGATTTAGCAAGTGGTACCCATGAAGCTGGTATTCCTTGAGCACTTTCTTTTTGGCGTAAAATAATATTCTAGACAGCTCTTGTTCTCTTCCATCCTATTGCTGAAATCAGCCATTTTTCCAAAGTATCCTAGATCTTTAAATGCAAATGTATGAGAAACCAAGATCTGGTCAGTAGGTATGCATACTGCTACTTGGGTATCATGGTTTCTAGGCTATTTCAGTGCATAGCATTAGGAAACACATGTACATACAGATATGTATACACAGATATATCTATATATGCATATATTTAAGTATTTCTCAACATATCTATATTTATTGATATTATATAATACAACCATACACACATATACACACACACATAAATATAGATATAAAGCCAAAAACATCTATAATGATTTCTTTATTTATATTAAAATCATAAGTTTATGTAATACCTTCAATTCCAACTGAATACTAGAGAGGTCATAATGTCCTTCTCCTTTTCAATATTTTTAACTTCTGTTTATCACAATAAGAAATCTGGCTTCCATTTTCTATAATACAGTTGATCCTAGAATACACAGAAAATAGTTTTCAGAATCATTATCTCACCACTTTCTGAAAAAGAAACCTGCAAATCATAGTACTACATATTTTATAATTAATTTTGTCTTTAGCCTAGGACATATAATGTAAATACTGAAAAGTTGAAGTATTACTAAATCAATGTAATAAGTGAAACAAGAATTAAAAGCCATTTAAAGGTGGATAGTAGAGTATATTGAAAGTTTGAGCCAAGGTCTCAAGAGGAATTGCTTGCTTTCACTTGCTGTCTCTTGGAACATCATCCCTTTCATGATAAGAAGTTACAGCTAATGTGCTGGACCATGAGAGGTGACACAGACAAGTCCCGGTTCTGGAAAGGCCAAAGCCATTCCAGTCCGATACACAAGTTGAGGCACTAAGTGTAGCACAACTAAATCAAGTTCTTTTTTTTTTTTCTCTCTCCTTCCACTTCAGTTACACTATTTCTCCAAATATGGTTTAATGGGCTTGTATTTGTATTATATTTTAGCATTTCCTTCATACATGTTTACTTATTTCCCTTTTTCTTGATAATTTTAAACATAGTTGTAACAGCATAGTTGTAAAAGTCAAACTGTTAAAAAAAAAAGGTTTTATCAGAGAAACATCATTTCCCACCCTATATTCTGAACTTTCCGTCCTTTTTGCCCATGCCACATAACAAATTTCATTAATCTCTAGTTTATCTTTCCTGTATTTTGTTATGCACAAATAAAAAATACATGCGTATTTTCTCATGTCTCCATTTTTTGCATGGAAAGAATAGCATGCTTTGTACAATTTTTTACATTTTGATTTTTTTCACTTAATTGTATATCCTGAAAATCACTCCATGTCATAGAGATTTTTCTCATCTCCATTTTCTTTTTTATTCTGGAGGCATAGTATTCCATTATGGGGTTATACCACAGTTTACTGAATCTGTTCTGTATATAAGCATATAAATTGTTTCCAATGTTTTTCATTTATAATCAATAAGACAATAAAAACTCCCACATAGGAATTTTTCTATTTTTGGAGCTATGTCTTCAGCATGAATTCCAAGAAATTGGGTTGCTGGGACATAATGTAAACATATATGTAGTTTTGTTGAATAATAATAAATTCTTCTCCATGAGTTTATTACCAAAGTGTATTCTAAACAGCGTCACATGAGTATTGGAGTCACTGTTTCTCCACATCTTCACCAGCAGAGCATGATGTCATATTTTTTTATTTTTTGCCAATCAAATATTTGAGAAATGCTAACCCAGCATAATTTTATTTTCCATTTTTCCATTAGAGGGAGATTATATATCTTTTCATATATTTATATCTTTCTTGTAAATTATCTGTTAATGTCTTTTGCCCAATTCTATATCATATTTCTGGTATTTTTTCACTCATATTCAGAGTTCTTTGTATTTATGAATAGTAATTCTCAATTTTTTGTGAGATATATTGCAAATATTACCTTGTAGTTTTACAGCTGTGTTTGGAATTTTCATATGGGTTTTTTTGCCACTAAATTTTATTTTCTTGTCAAATTTATTAATATTCTCTTGCATCTAGACATGAAATGACTTTCGATATGATTCTAACCCTATTAAGTAGATGAGAACATTGAGTCCCAGAGAGACTGAATTGTCCAAAGTCAAGCTTTTATATATATATATATATACACACACACACAAACACACACACACACATACTGCATATAACCAAATATTCTAGCTCTAATGAAATTGTGCTCTGGGAAATATATTGTAAGGGGGATTACAAATATTAAACAAATACAGAACAATTATAGCTAGTTATAATTTCACTTTTGTATTATTAAGAGCATATAATAGAAATGATTGTCCTTGTTAGGATGGTTATTACGAATATTTCTAAAGAAGTAAGAAATGAGCTTGGATTTATAAGATGAGTACATGTTAATTAGGAGGCGATTGAGGGGGAGTAGAATTGTGGACCAGAAAGAAGATAACTGTGTCTGCAGGGAGTATGGCAAATGTAAGGAGCATGAAGTAGACCGGTAGTTGTCAAATCGAGAGAGAGGGCAGAATCTGAGATATGGTTGCTTGAGAGACAGATTGGCTAAATGATGTGGTTCTTAAAGATCAAAATTCTAAATTAAGCTGAAGAAAGGAAGATAATATAATATTATTTCATTTTATAAAACATCCAACATAGCAGTAAAATGGAGAATTGTTACAGTAGGGCAAATTTGGTTGAGGAGACCAATTCAGAAACTCTTTCTGTAAGCCAGGCTTTTACTGGAGTGTTGATGATAGAGATTCTTTAATTCATAACTTATGTATTGAATTCCTGTTACATGCCAAGCCCTGAGTTAGGGACTGGAAATGAAAAGAAGTAAATAGATAAGAACAATATTTAAGAGTTAAAATAGACAGTACATGGTGAGACATTGGATAATAAGTGTAAAAGGTAATGCTCAAGTTTCTGGCTTGTCGAATACAGAATGTATAGTGCTTATATACAGAACAGATTCAGTAAACTGTGGTATAACCCCATAATGGAATACTATGCCTCCAGAATAAAATGTTTGGGGAGGAAATTCAAGCATTTGGACTGGATATTTTGAGAACATACAAAGACTTTGAGACATCTTTTGGGAGTTGTCAACATCCAGGGAGTTCCGAGCTCAAGGAGATGTCTGAGTCAGAGATGCAGGCTAGTTTGTGAGTTGCCTGCAAATAAATGACATTTAAAAGTGTTGGTGTAGGTGAGATCCTCTAGGGAGAATGGAGAGAAGGAAGAAAGAGCAGAGTTTATACTGAGCCTTGAGGGACACCAGCACTTAATTACTGTGAGTGGAAGGAAATAAACCTGGCAAAAGAGATAAAAGGGAAGCTAGAATGGTATGGAATCCTGGAGACTAATTGGCTATAGTTTTTAAAGAATCAAGGATTTATTGATAACGTCAAATACTTCTAATCGATTAAGTAGAAAAGGACTAAAACTGTTTACTTGGTTTAGTGACAGGGAGCCCATTCTTGACTTCAGTAAAAATGGGGGGAGTGAGGGAAAGGTGAGGAAGTGGGAATGGGGATGGTTGGCTGTAAAGCGGAAAAAAGGGAGATTGGAAGCTGGCTAATTTTTAATGAAAACATGCAAATTTGCTCTGTGTCTGAGAGTCTGAGTTTTTGCTGTTGTTGTTGTTGTTTTTCTTCCTTTAGTTCCATGCTTCATAAAACCAAAAAGGTTTGGATCTTAGGTTCTCTAGGAAATGCCCCCATAGATAAGTTAAGAAAATCCACCCTGGTTCTGAAATACACATGAAGATCCCACACTAGGCGAATCATCTCAGGGAAGAAGTACCCAGGTGGCTATTCAAAGGGTTCCCAGGATGGGAAGATAACATTTGATAACCAACATAAGGATTTTATCTTTATTAACCAGAGTGCAGCTCTGAGGAACATCTCAATATGAATAAATGATATTTTTGCTAATGCAGCCAGCATTCAAAAGTAACAAATCCACGGCTTTACATGGCAAGCAATAGTGACAGTTCTGTTTTCCTAAATAATCAGTCTCATTAACTGGGGCTGTCGACTTTCTTAGCACTAACTCACTTAATGCTTCCACTTGGATAAACACAAACTGCTCAAAACGATATATATTCTTCAAGATCCCCTAAACTCTGCATCTCTACGGCTCCTTTTGTTTCTATTGAGTAAGATTTATCACTGCAAGAAGGTTGCAAATGGAGACTTGTCATTTTCTGGTGGCAATAATTTAGCATCTTACGAGCAAAACTCATAAACCCTGGCGACGTTCAGTAGCTCAGAGCTGATGCTGGGGGTGCAAAAGGGATTGATTTTAAAACAGAGTGAATGTGACTACGAAATCGAAGTTAGGCTGAGAAAGCACTCTCCAATATGTATACAAGAAGGAACAAAAACGAAATACTGAGTTAATATTACTGTAAGGTGTTAAACCAGCTGATGCCATGGTAGTAATGTTAATAAAATAATAATCATGCTTTTGATAATAGTCCTCATTGATAAATTGATAAAGCGATGTAAACTATGGGGTCACACCCCACAGCATGAGCTTGGCACGTGCAAGGTGCTTCATCATTACCTTATACATTGTGCAAATGTCTTCTTGAAACTCCATTTATAAATTTGAAAAATTGAAATAAAAATAATGAATGAAGTCACAAAACAAACCTCACGTCACTGAGATAGATTTTAAATTTGGGTTCATTGTTTAAACTTTTAACCATCATGTTCATCATTGAACTAGTAGTAAGGATTCTTCCACATCTGACTACGAGTCAACCATGTGACTCAGTAAGAGAGAGGTTAAGAAAGAGGTTTCCATGTGAGCTGCCCCATACATAAAATGAGGAGATTAAACTAGATAAATTCTACAATCCTATTCATAATTAACCATTTACCCTTTATATTGCTAGAAACTTCTATAGAGATGCTACTTCTTAAATCCCTACCATCGCCACTAGGGAAAATAAAACTTAAATAGTCCTTCACAACTGAAGACCAAGATGTATAAGTGAAGGATTGAATATGTGAATGAATGAATGAATGAGCAAAGCTCTAGGTATATGGTGTTATTTTAATGGGTGCAGAGATACAGTGATATATGAGGCTCAGAGTGATTATCATTTCTCTCTGACATCCCTAGCATGAGTTGTTTCTTATGTAAGAATTCTCAGGCTGAGTGGAATACTCAGATGTCATCAAAAGGATCTGTCCCTAACATTATCTTTAATTGTACTTGTTACCCAATATTATATTGGTTTCAGGTATACAATGTAGTGATTCAACAGTTAACTACATTATTAAATCCTCACCTCAGTTATTATCTGTCAACATAGGAAGATATTACAGTATTATTGACTATATTCTCTATGCTGTACTTTCATCCCATGGCTAATTCATATTATGATAGAGATTTTGTGCCTCTTAATCTCCTTCACCTATTTCACCTCCCCCACCCCAACCCTTTCCTCATGGTAACCACTAGTCACTTCTTAGTGTCTATGAGTCTATTTCTATTTTGTTTGTTTTGACTTGTTTTTTTAGATTCCACATATTAGTGAAATCATATGGTAATCTTGCCGGATAAAGTAATCTTGGTTCCAGCCCCTTCTGCTTCATGGCATTACATACATCATGCTACTCCCTTCTGGCCTGTAAGGTTTCTGCTGAGAAGTCTGATGTTAGCCTGATGGGCTTTCCTTTGTATGTGATCTTATTTCTCTCTCTGGCTGCTTTTAACAGTCTGTCTTTATTCTTGATCTTTGCCATTTTAATTACTATATGTCTTTGTGTTGTCTTCCTTGGGTCCCTTGTGTTGGAAGACCTGTGGATCTCCATGGCCTGAGAGTCTAAATTCCTTCCCCAGATTGGGGAAGTTTTCAGCAATTACCTCCTCAAAGACACTTTCTATTCCTTTCTCTCTTCTTCTTCTGGTATCCCTATAATGTGAATATTGTTTTGTTTGGATTGGTCACACAGTTCTCTCAATATTCTTTCCTTTTTAGAGATCATTTTTTCTCTCTGTGCCTCAACTTCTTTGTACTCCTCTTCTCTAGTTTATATTTCATTTATCATCTCCTCCACCATATCCAATCTGCTTTTAATTCCCTCCATTGTGCTCTTCAATGATTGGATGTCTGACTGGAATTCATTCCTGAGTTCTTGAATATCTTTCCACACCTCCATTAGCATGTTAATGATTTTTATTTTGAACTCCCTTTCAGGAAGAGCCATGAAGCCCATGTCATCTTTCTCAGGGGTTATATTAATTTTACTCTGGACCAGGTTCCTTTGGCGTTTCATATTTGTGTATGGCGCCCTCTAGTGTCCAGAAGCTCTACTCTCTGGAGCTGATGAGCCCCTGAAGCAATGTCAGGGGTCGCAGTGGAGTGGTATTGGTGCCTGGCGGGAGGAAAGAGCTGTTTCCTGCTTCCCGGCTGCCTTGCCTGTCTCCACTGCCTGAAGCTGTGGACCGAGCACACAGGTATAAGCTTTTGTCCCAGAGCAGCCGGATATGGATCCCTGCTTTCCGCAAGTGGCCCAAATCTCAGTTTCTCCCTGAATTCTACCTGTCTTAGCTTTCCAACCCTGTAATCACGAGAGTATCATGAAAGCACCATGAAATGTAGATTTGTGCTCCCAGAGCAGATCTCTGGAGCTAGGTATTCAGCAGTCCCAGGCCTCCACTCCCTCTCTGCTCAGCTTCTCTTCCTCCTGCCTGTGAGCTGGGGTTGGGGAAGGGCTTGGGTCCCTCTGGGCCACAGCTTTGGTATGTTACCCTGTTACATGAGGTCTGCTCTTTTCTCTAGGTGTGTGCAGTCTGGCACTGTCCTCTTTCCTGTTGCGCTCTCAGGATTAGTTGTATTTATTATGTTTTCATATTATATGCAGTTTTAGGAGGAAGCCTCTGTCTTACCTCTCACGCCGCCATCTTTAATCTCTCTCCATAATGCATATCTTATATATTGTAAACTTTATATTCTAATCAGTTTTGTCTGATATATACTAAAATTGGATTTTTGGTTAATATTTATTTGGTTTATTTTTCCTCCCTGTTTTTATTAGGCATATCTCTTGTTATCAATATATAAAATACTTAAAAAATGTGAGACGCATTTTTTAAACATGCAAGTGTAGTCAATTTAAATTTGATAATTTGCTATTTGCATTTATATTTCTACTAAGTGAAATAAACCAGTCACAAAGAGACAAATACTGTATGATTCCCCTTCTCTGAGGTACTTAGACTGGCCAAAATCATATGCAGAGAGAATAGAATGGTAGTTGTCAGGCACTGAGAGGAAAGGAAGAACAGGGAGTAACTGTTTTATGGATATAGAGTTGCAGTTTCACAAGATGAGAAGTTCTAGAGATGGATAGTGGTAATGGTAGCACATTTTGAATGTGTTTAATACCACTGAACTATTCAATTAAAAATATTAAGACAGTCAATATTATGTTGACGTATTTTACCAAAAAAAAAAAGGGCATTCGTATTTTTCTGTTGAGAAGATTTTACATTTCTTCTGCCAGGAATCCAGAATTCATTGGTCATAGATGAGTTTTGTGTCAATATTTCAAACAGAAATTTCAAACTTATGCAGCTCTTGAAAATTTGAGTCAGTTATATGTGGTCCAGACATACGGAAGGAATTTTCAGTTTTTTTTCCCCCCAAATAAACCACTTTAAGTCCAAACACTACCACAAGTACTGGTTATTTCAGCAACTATTATGATAGGGATCATCTCATCAGTTTAACAAAGAGAAAGATGAATGTGAGAAGGAAATTAAACTAGGCTATTCATAATCTGACAGGGAAAGTGAAATAATAGTTTAGTCTTGTATTGATTGGTTTTTAGTTACTTCATATCTTCACGTCTTTGTTTTAATTGAGGTATAATTGACATATATTTGTTTCAGATGTACAATATGATTCAGAATTTGTATATATTGCAAAATGGTCATAATTATAAGTCTATTAACATCTGTCACCATATATAGTCACAGAATATTTTTGTGATGAAAACTTTTAAGATCTACTCTCTTAGTAACTTTTGAATATGCAATGCAGTTGCATAACTAGTTGCCATGCTGTACATCACCTCCCCTAACTACTTATTTTGTAACTGCAAGTTTGTATCTTTTGACTCTCTTCATCCACTTCCATCTACCACGCTCATCTCACTCCCACCAATCTGTTCTCTGTATCTGTGAGCTTGGATTTGTTTTGTTTTGTTTTGCTTTTAGATGGCACATATAAATGAGATCATACAGCACTTGTCTTTCCCTGGTCTGACTTATTTCACTCAGCATAATGCCCTCAAGGTCCATTTGTTAACACAATGGCAAGATTTCATTCTTTTTTATAGCTTAATAATATTCCTGTGTGTGTATGTGTGTGTGTGTTGTATATGCACCATATTTTCTTTATTCATCCATCAGTGGACACTAAGGCCATTTCTATATCATTTACATAGCTACTGTAAATGATGTTGCAATGAACATGGGGGTAAATATAACTTTACATAGGTACATATGAACTCATGTGATAAGTTGAAGCTACAGACTTATCATGTGGTAAAGTAAATAAAAGTATCAATTTGAAGAAATTTTAATCAAAATGTATGTTTTATGCCCTTATTTAGATCTGATACTTTCACCCTAGGAATTAAAAGATGTAATTGAGAAAGTGTACAGAAAATAAATATAACAATGTTCATCATAACATTGTTGAAAGTGTTGGAAAATCTGCAACAACACACTTGTCCAACAATGAATAATTGGTTAAATAATGACATCTATACACTGGAATATGATAAAAATATTAAAATGTTATATAAATATATTCATCAAGGTTGAAATAAGTTCATATTTAGTTACTTTAAAAAGTTACAAGTTATTATTGTACAAAGATTTTTGAAAAAATATTGTAGAGATAGGGATATATGTAGAGGTTTACATATCAAAGTACACTGGGATCATTTTCAGTTGGTGGGTGCATGAGTAATATTTTGCTTCTTCATGCTTACCTTGAATATTTTATTTCCTTTAATGTATACATAACTTTTAAACAGTAAGATAATTTAGAAGACTAAAGGATGTATCTATGAAGATTTTCAGTATTTAAAGGATTTTTCTCAGTTAGGTTTTGTTGGAATTATTGCTTACAATTGGCTAATAAATATGAAACGTAGAATGTTGCAATTGTTTTTGTCCAACTGACAGCCAATTAGTCTAACTAATATCCAGCCTTTATAGTTAAAATGTGACCACCCGAGTAATTCATAAATTGGTTTTTCATGCTTCCCTGCTGGGGTCATGGTATCCATATAGGCTGACCAAAGTTGAAGAGGAAACCGACAATGTGTTCTCTTGGGTGAGAGCTACAGTAGGAATGTCATATTCATTCTTATCGTGAGTCATTGTGCACCCACTCATGCATCTCTCCATTTTTTATGTCTTATGTTTATTCGGAGGACACATTTTCTTCCTTCTCTGATGCTAAGCCATTTTAGGCCAGAATTTGTCATTGCTGTCTCTGTACTTGGCCTCTTTTTCTCTAATAGTGACTCACACAGTTCTTCACATAGATTAGGAATTCAATATAAATTGATTAAATGCAATACTTTATACATTAATGAAAAAATATTGCCATTATGCATGCTTTATATTATTCATGTGATAATAGTCTCATGTTGACATGTATTATTTGTAAGTCTTTTTAATTGAACAGTAAATCAGTTGAAGAAAGTACCTATATCTTGTGCATATTTACACATGCTTTACTTTTTTCCATTTCTGTGTCTGAAGCTGTAGATCTCGATCATCCCTTCATTATACATTTTTTGAATAAATGTATTAATAAGTATTTGCATAAATGGACCCCTTCCTATCTTTCCAGTCATTCATTTATTCACTCAGTCATTCTTGTTATTTACAGAATATCCTCTGTGCTAGACATTAGCATATTCACTACATATCCCAAGCATTCAGCACAGCCCTGCTCGGAGCCACCTCTGTGGTGTGTGTGTGTGTCTGTAGACTCATAGAAGAACATTACTGCTGGGAGAGGGTAGAAGAAGTAGGTGTCATACTTACACTTACGAGAAAAGAGAGCTCTTAGTCGGCTTTCCTTTTATGGTTCTGGTAATGATTGAATATGTGCAGAGGGTATGGCCAGAAACTGAGTTTCCAGCAGGAAGGGTTAGGCTGCTCTAAACACAGACTCACACTTGGGTTTTGGGTACACACCCCGATAACGGGGTTGAGAGATCAGCCTCAATGTTTTGAAGGAGCTAGAAAATCTCAAGGCCATAGTCCAGGCATAACGTCTACTTGGGAAATTTTAGCAGAGAATCCATGACTGGCACCGCTCAGATGTGAAGGAAGTCAGGTATTTGGCATGGGGAATCTGTTCTGAGCCATGACTAAAGCTTTATTTTAAGGAGCTAGAATTAAAGAACAAGAACAACAAATCATATTCAAAGAATGCATTAAAGAAATGAAGCTATCATGGCATCAAAATTTAACATTCGTTTGATAAAATGAAGAAAAACATTGGTTCTTTGGTAACAATAATAATATGACATTCTCCAGCAAGACTTATCAAAAAGTAATAATATAACAGTCCCCGTCAACACACTCATCATTTAAAAAATATGTCTATGTCAAGATTAAATAATGGTAGATCATTTCAGATTTAATACCTACTTAGGTATTAAAAGTGATAAAAGTAAAT
The DNA here is from genome assembly GCF_030020395.1 of Manis pentadactyla. Taxonomy (NCBI): domain Eukaryota; kingdom Metazoa; phylum Chordata; class Mammalia; order Pholidota; family Manidae; genus Manis; species Manis pentadactyla. Next base: position 114,679,415 of record NC_080026.1, on the reverse strand, counting down.
AATATAAACAAATATGATTACCGGTGGTGAAACATTAAATGATTTCTCACAGAGAGATGGAAAAATGAAAAGATATCCTCTATAATCACTTGAATATAACATCATACTGGAGATTTTAACTATTTTAATAAGATGAGCAAAAATAAAAATAAAAGACATAAGTTGGGAAAATATTTTAAAAAATACCTGCCAGTCTTCTCTTTCTAATGATGAATATGCCCTTGGAGTATCTAAAAGAAATATACAGAAAAATATTAAATTAATAAATGAATTTAAAAAGACAGTAAGGTCTATATGTAAAAGTCAATTTTATTTATATATATCTACAGTAAAAAACATAACAAGAAATGTAAAAAATCAGTCCCATTTTAAATGGCAACAAATAGCATCAAGTACTTGGGAATATAACTTTTAAAAAATGTCTAAAACTCTATATATAGAAATTCACAAATGTTATTAATATAAAATGTTTACGATTTTATTAACATACCTATTTATCTTTTACATGGATTAGAAAAATTGATAATGTGAAAAACTGAATTTTTCTCAAACTGGTCTATAAAGTGAATATAAGCATAAGTCCTATCCGGGAATAATGAAATTGTAAGGTGATTCTAGAATGTATCTGGAAATTCAAAGTGTGAAAAACAGCCAACATAATATTTCAGGTGAAAAAAAAATGCTGGAGAACTTATGCTGTCAAATAACAACACATGTTAATAAACTATAGTAATGGAGATGGTGTGGTATTTACATAAGGATTGACAAATCAACCATGGAGAACACAACAGAAAAATCTTTAGCAGACCCCCATCATATGGTCTTATTGTACAAAAGATCATTCTGTGATGTAAACAGGAAGAGATATTTCAATAAATCATGCTGATCAATAGTATATCCATATTGAAAAAATATGTATATATAGAACTCTATCTTCCAGAACATTAAAAAAATAGGTAGATTATAATCTCAAATTTAAAATGAAAAATAATAAATCTATTTAAAGAAAGCATAAGAGACTATGATGTTAAGGTTGGCAAGTATTTTTTCAAAGGAAATATAAACTGTTGCTAAACTGGCTTCATTAACATTAATTTTTTTAAATCAAGAAACATTTAGATAGTGAAGGTGAATCTTAATAAATGCTGGGTCAGTTTTCCATATCTATATCTACGTATCTATCTATGTATATATCTATCTATACTTATTGATATATATACATAGATATATCAATATGGATAGATGCAAATAAATAATATATAGATATAAACTTCACACCCTCTTTTCACCATAAATTAACAAAATTAATTTGAAATGGATCATAAATGTATAAAAACAGTATATCTTCTATAAAATAGAGAAATATGATCTTGGGGAATGATAAGATTACCTAAATATAAAACAAGAAGGACAAACCACAAAAGAAAATACTAATAATATTTTCTTTAAAATTAAGAACATTTCTTCATTCAATAACGATACTAAGAGATTGAAAAGGAGAGCCACAGACAGGTAGAAAATATTTTTAATACATTTATTTAGTACGTGACTCACTGCTAGATATACAAATAACTCCTTCAAATTAATGATTGAAAGGCAAAACCCAATAGAAACTGAGTAAAATGATTGAACTCATCTTCACGGTATGAGATATAGAAAATAACCAATTAAAAGGTGATAAAATTCATAAGTCATTGTGGCATGTAAATTAAAAACTACTATGAAATTCTTCTAAATATTCACCAGAATTGTTAAAATGGTAAAGACAGGTGATACAAAGTGTAGTTAATGGTGAAGAACCGGAATACTCACTCAGCGCTGGTGTGAGTGTAAATCGATTGAAACACAATTTAAAGCTGTGGCTGCATCAACTAAAGCTGAGTACATGCATACCTTATGCAGTGTTCCCACTCCCAGATATCTATCCAGGAGAAATTCTGAATCTCCTAAAGGTCTGCACAAGCATTTCCAACAGAAGTCAAATAAATTGTGATACACTCCTGCTAAGTATTCTTAGCATTCTTGAAATTCTAACCATTAAAGGGAATGAGTATACTACAACTGCGCACAGCGATGGAGATGACTCTCACAGTCCACACGCTGAGGAAGAAAAGCCAGACACAAACAAGTCCATTCTAGATGAGTTCATTTAGATCAGGTTTGAATACAAACAACAGTAATCTGTAGTGTTAGAAGTCAATGTAATAATGAGGGCTGTGGGTATGTAGACCAGAGAAAATTAGACTTTTAGTATTATGGAAATTTTGTTAATTTAATTTTGGAGGTGGATTTACACATATACTTTATGAAAATTCTTTTTGCTCCATATTATAATTTTCACCTTTTGTGTAAATATATAATATACATTATTTTAAGGATTAAAGGTCATGCAATGCTGGGTGCTTAGGATACAGCTCCCTGCCTCACAAAAGCTGAGTGAGGAATCCATAAAGTAAACTGATGATTGCAGTTGAATGACTTTGCTAGGATTCCCATAACAAAATACTGCAGATCGTGTGGCTTAAACAGTTGTTCAAATATATTATCTAAATGCCCCTGTTTCTAATAAATGAGTAGGAAAGTATGACCCATACACCAGGGACAAAAACTAAGGGAATTTGTGGCTAGCAGATCCACATTACAAGAAATACTAATGTATGCTGTTTAGCCTGAAAGCAAATTACCCCCAGATGGTAATTTGAATCCACATGAACAAAAGTTGTATACCAATAAAGGTAATTATTGTAATATACACTATTAATGTATATTTCATTCTTTTATGTAATAAGCAATTATTCAAAATAATATGTAAATACATGTATATAAGCTATTTGAGGGCTTATAACATCTAGAAATATTTGTGTAATATATTTGTCAATGACAGTAGAATGGAGGTGGGAGGGAGCAAAGCTATAATGGGTTAAATAAATGATGACAGTTCAGTACTAATTATAACAGTGTATTGTTGGGTTTGTAACAATAATAGGTATAATATGCATAACACTAATACCACAAAAAGAAGGAAAAGGGAAGAGAAGTATAAAAGAATAATAGTTCTATATATTACTGGAATTAAGCTAATATAAATATGAAGCTGACTATGATAAAGTAAGATGTATATAGTAAAGCCTAGAGCAACCACTTAAAATGCAAAAATAGTATTTGATAACTAAAAATAGAAGTCTGTTTACTCAGTTTGATAAAGGACATCATGATAAACTTGCAGCTAACATAACTGAAATGTAATTTTTATTGCTTTCCACATAAGATGAGGAGATACTAGAAAGTACAATAGGGAAGAAAATAAGAGCAGAAGGACAGGGGGGGTTCAAGTTTGGAAAAGAAAAATAAAATCATCCCTATTAGCAAATGGCTAGATGGTCTTTGTAGAATATCCTAAGATGTGTATACTTAAAAAGGCAGTTGCAAGAATTAAAAAGGAAATGCATTATAGCCACAGGATATAAGGTCAGTATATAGTAGCAACAAAAACTGGAGAATAGGTTTTTATATTTTTTCACTAACAGCTGAGCTAGGTGTAATTGGCGTACATTAAACTTCATGTACTTAAATTGTATAGTCTGAGAGATTTGACAAATATATTCACTCATGAGACTATCATCACAAGTAGTGAGCATATCCATCACCCCCCAAAGTTTTTATGTCCTTCCCTTCCTTTCTCCCCAGGCTCCCCAATGATCTGCTGTCACTCTAAATTAGTTTGCATTTTCCAGAGTTTTATATAGATGGAATATATCATATGCATCCTAGTTTGTCTTTCATTCAGTATGATTAATTATTTTGAGAATCATCTATGTTGTTGCATGTATCAGTACTTCTTTGCTTTTTTATTGCTGAATAATATCCATTATAAAGATATGCCATAATTTGTTTACCCATTTGTATGTGAATATTTGGATTGTTTCCAGTTTCTGGATACTACAAATAAAGCTGCTATGAATATTCATATACATATCTTCTTGAGCATATGCTTACATTTCTCTTGGGTAAATGCCTACTAGCGGAATGGCTGGAACAGAGTCGATCATAAGGTTAGCAGTTTCTTAACATTTTAAGACACTGCCAAACTCTTTTCCAAAGTGAATATACTACTTTACATTCCCACAAGCAGTGTCTGAAAGTTCCAGTTGCTTCACAATCTAACCAACACTTAGTATGATCAATCCTTATAACTTTAGCCACTCTAACAAGTATAGAGTAGTATCTCACTGTGGTTTTAATTTACATTTCCCAAATTACTTTTTTTGGTTTATTTCTATTGAGGTATAATTGATATACAGTAGTGCCCTCTTATGCATGGGGATTACATTCTAAGACCCCTGGTGGATGCCTGAAACTGTGGAGACTACCAGACCCTATATATACTATGTGTTTCCTACACATACATATATAGGATACAGTTTAATTTTAAACTAGGCACAGTAAGAGATTAACAATAATAACTAATAATAACAGAACAAGTATAATAATATAATGCAGTAAAAGTTATGTGATCTCTCTTTCAAAATATTGTACTGTGCTCACCCTTTTTGTGATGATGTGTAATAATAAAATGTGTACATGATGAAACTAAGTGAAGTGTGTGATGTAGGCAGTGTATGTAGCATTAGGCTACTATTGACTTTCTGAAGATGCAACAAAAGGAGATTCGTCTGCTTGTGGACCTTGATTGACCATGGATGACTGAAATCATGGGAAGGGAAATCGTGGATAAGTAGGATACTGCTGTATCACATTGTGTAATTTTAAGGTGTACGATTTGGTACATTGATATACTGAAGTTACATTAACATTGTAACATAGCTGACACCTCTGTCATATCACATAATTATCATTTCTTTTTTTTGGTGGGAACATTTAAAATTTACTCTCTTAGCAACACTGAAATATATAATAATAAATAGTATTATTGATGATAATTATAATACTGTGCAGTAGATCTCTGAGCTTATTCATCTTCTACCTGCAACATATCCCAAACTTCTCTAACACCCAGCCCCTGACAACCATCATTCTATGCTGTTTCTACAGTTTTTAAGATTCCACATATAAATTAGATACGAATCCTATTGTAATATTTGTCTTTCTCTGTCTGATACATCTCAGTTGCCCTCAAGGAACATCCATGTCACAAAAGGAAGGATTTGTTTCCTTTTCAGGGCTAAATAATATTCCTATATGTACATACACATACATATACATACACATTATATGTACCTACATATTACATCTTCTTTATCTATTCATATGTTGAAGGACACTTAAGTTGTTTCATGCTCAGCTATTGTAAATAATGCTGCAATGACCATGGCAGTGTAGATTGTCTTTTTAGTATCCTGTTTTCATTTCCTTCAAATATACCCAGAAGTGGGTTTGCTGGATTATATGGTAGGTCTATTTTTAATTTTTTAAGGAGCCTCCATACACTTTTCCATAGTGACTATATCAATTTACATTCCCACTAACAATGCACAAGGATTCCCTCTTCTCTACATCTTCACCAACATTTGCTCTCTTTTGTCGTCTTGATGATGGCTGTTCTAACACACGTGGAGATACCTCACACTGTGGTTTTGATTTTCATTTCCCACGTGACTGGTGATGTCCAGCACCTTTTCATGTACCTGTTGGCTATTTCTTTCTTATTTGGAAAAGTGTTTGTACAGGCTCCCTGCCCACTTTTAAACAAGAGTGTTTATTTGTTATTATTGAATTGTATGAGTTCTTTATATATCTTAGAGAAAGGTTTTCAAACTGTTGAACGTGATGTTAGCAGTGGGTTTATCTTAAATGGCCTTTATTGTACTGAGGTATATTCCTTCTATACACAGTTTGTCAAGGATTTCTGTCATGAAGGGATGTATTTTGTCAAATGTTTTTATTGTATCTGTTGAGATGATTATATGGATTTTACCTTTCTTTCTGTTAATGTGTAAATCTATGCATTGATTTTCATATCAATAAATTGCATGTGAAATGTATGGATTTGCATCCCAGTGATAAATCCCACTTGATCATAATGTATGGTCCTTTTAATATGTTGCTGATTTCAAACATTCTGCAATGAACTGGAACAAATAATTCAAAAATTCATATGGAACCACCAAAGACCCCGAATAGCCAAAGCAATCCTGAGAAAGAAGAATAAAGTAGGGGGGATCTCACTCCCCAACTTCAAGCTCTATTATAAAGCCATAGTAATCAAGACAATTTGGTACTGGCACAGGAGCAGAGCCACAGACCAATGGAACAGACTAGACAATCCAGACATTAACCCAGACATATATGGTCAATTAATATTTGATAAAGGAGCCATGGACATACAATGGCGAAATGACAGTCTCTTCAACAGATGGTGCTGGCAAAACTGGACAGCTACATGTAGGAGAATGAAACTGGACCATTGTCTAACCCCATATACAAAAGTAAACTCAAAATGGATCAAAGACCTGAATGTAAGTCACGAAATCATTAAACTCTTGGAAGAAAACATAGGCACAAACCTCTTAGACATAAACATGAGTGACCTCTTCGTGAACATATCACCCCGGGCAAGGAAAACAACAGCAAAAATGAGTAAGTGGGACTATATTAAGCTGAAAAGCTTCTGTAAAGCAAAAGACACCATCAATAGAACAAAAAGGAACCCTACAGTATGGGAGAATATATTTGAAAATGACACATCCGATAAAGGCTTGACGTCCAGAATATATATAAAGAGCTCACACGCCTCAACAAACAAAAAACAAATAACCCAATTAAAAAATGGGCAAAGGAACTGAACAGACGGTTCTCCAAAAAAGAAATACAGATGGCCAACAGACACATGAAAAGATGCTCCACATCGCTAATTATCAGAGAAATGCAAATTAAAACTACAATGAGGTATCACCTCACACCAGTAAGGATGGCTGCCATCCAAAAGACAAACAACAACAAATGTTGGCGAGGCTGTGGAGAAAGGGAAACCCTCCTACACTGCTGGTGGGAATGTAAACTTGTTCAACCATTGTGGAAAGCAGTATGGAGGTACATCAAAATGCTCAAAACAGACATACCATTTGACCCAGGAATTGCACTCCTAGGAATTTACCCTAAGAACGCAGCAATCAAGTATGAGAAAGACCAATGTACCCCTATGTTTATCGCAGCACTATTTACAATAGCCAAGAATTGGAAGCAACCTAAATGTCCATCGATAGATGAATGGATAAAGAAGATGTGGTACATATACACAATGGAATACTACTCAGCCATAAGAAAAGGGCAAATCCAACCATTTGCAGCAACATGGATGGAGCTGGAGGGTATTATGCTCAGTGAAACAAGCCAAGTGGAGAAAGAGAAATACCAAATGATTTCACTTATCTGTGGAATATCAGAACAAAGGAAAAACTGAAGGAACAAAACAGCAACAGAATCACAGAACTCAAGAATGGACTAACAGGTACCAAAGTGAAAGGGACTGGGGAGGATGGGTGGGTAGGGAGGGATAAGGGGGGGCAGAAAAAGAGGGGTATTAAGATTAGCATCCATAGCGGGGTGGGAGAAAGGGGAGGGCTGTACAACACAGAGAAGACAAGTAGTGATTCTACAACAGTTTGCTACGCTGATGGACAGTGACTGTAAAGGAGTATATAGGGGGGACCTGCTATAGGGGAGAGCCTAGTAAACAAAGTATTCGTCATGTAAGTGTAGATTAATGATTTAAAAAAAAAAAAAAAGCAGTTCCTATGTGGTGACCTCTAATGAGTTCTACACAATGATATAAAGGGCATATAAAAGTGTAGGCAAAGGGTCTGTTTGTGTTTATACAGAGGATCAAAGCCTAATTTGGCTACCCCGAAAATGAACTAAGATACGATATGAAAAAGAACTTCCAACATCAGCACTCTCGGGAAGACTCATGACAGAAGATGATCAGCAAAAAAAAAAAAAAAAAAACTCCAACAAAGGTCCACTCACTGTCACAGGTGTAGATGCACTCATCCCACCAGTTCCTGGACTTGCCATGGGAATGATGAAGGAGATATCTAAGCTGGCCTGTGCATACAGTAAAACAAAAATTGGACTGGATCTATACTGTTGGAACTCAACCAAGAATTAGGAGAAGTGCAAATTGTAGCACTCCAAAATCTTACAACCACAGACTATTTATCGTTAAAAGAACATACGGGATATGAACAGTCCCCAGGAATGGGTTGTTCTAGTTTATCTGAATTCTCTCAGACTGTTTAAGTTCAGTCGGACAATATCCACCATGTCATAGATAAGTTTTCACAAATGCCTAAGGTGCCTAACTGGTTTTCTTGGTTTCACTGGAGATGGCTGGTAATTACAGATATGCTTTGGTTATGTAACTGTACTCCTATTATGTTAATGTGTGTGCGCAATTTAAGTAGTAGCTTAAAACCTATTCATGCTGAAGTACTCTACAAGAAGATATGCCAAAGAAATAATCAATCTTCCCATGTTTTCTTCCACCTGCTACTTCTATAGCTTTTCTTC